>NW_009215956.1:4132-24487 GCF_000690835.1 Fulmarus glacialis | reverse complement strand
TTCTATGATTCTATGATTCTAAAAGGAAAAGTTATGCTACGAACCATGTGTACACAGAGTCATCAGGACTACACTCCCTCTTTCTCTTTCCTGAGGACTTTTAGATCAGCAGAAAGGGATACACGGTATTCATCTCCATTGCCTATGCTTTACTTGTCCAGCTAGAAACAGAAAAGCATCTCAGGCTCAGCAGTCACTGGGGATGTGAGGAGTGGAAGTGAAATAAGACACAAAGTTGCCTGAACAACACTTGGCAAAGCTCACAATCGTTAGTTACATCTAACAATTTGGTTATACTTAATGTTTTAAAGTAGCTAATGCCCAGGACTTCAGAAAGCAACTGGTACAGCTGACAGAAAATGCCTCATTAAAGCCGTCGTATGAGGCTTTACCAATCAAAGCTATCCAGGTAAAGAAACTCCCTGGGACAGATAAAGGAGTTTTCTGAAGTGGCATTGGTCAGCTAGAGGCCCATAGGAGGACTTAGCTTTGGCAAAATTGGACACTCAGGAAAGTATCTGACCAACGTGTCATGGACAGAAAGTCACAGGTGCAGCCAGTCCTGGTTCTGTGAGCAGAAAGCAGAACCAGGGAGGCAAATTTCTTAGACTGAAGTTCAGAGAAGTTCTATGCATTGGATGGCGTGGGCTTCTGGGCATCTTCATTAACGCTACAGAATAAAGATGATTTCTATGGAGGCAACATAAGCCAAAAATCACACAGATATGTTATCTTGACTGCAGTGACAGAGCAGCAGTGTAAGAAACCACTACCTGTTCTTTCACACAGAATTGCCTAAGGAGGCAACTGTTAGCATTTGCAGCTGCAAGGTTGATATTATCAGAATTATTAGAAGCTAAATCACGATACTGAGCTCTGTTTCATAGAAAGTCCAAGAAGTCATTGCAATGGACACTATAACAAATCCTTCAAAGGACAGAAAACTGACTTACCTGTGATGTTAGTGACAGAAAGCTTGCTTCCAACAGCGGGTTTGGTGACTTCGGTGTGACTGCCTGTAGGAGAGGCTTTGGGGCCATATAAGACACTTTCTAAGTGCTCTGCTGCAGATGGTGATTACATCTCATGATAGCAGCTGTTTTATATTAAACTAATCAATATGCCGGATTATTTTTGCATACACAGAGAACTTGCCCAAAGCAAATAAAATCTGAGACCTGCAATTACTTATTATCAAACTTACCCTTTCCCGAGCACGCTGGATCTTCTCTCTGTCATGGCTGAGGTTTTCCAGCATCTCCTGTCCAATCTGCTCTGCATTAAAAAATCAAATTGTAAATCATGAAAAATAGAGCTTGTGACTGTAAGGCCTCAAAATGCCAGGTTAGATTGTAACAATAGCATTTAATACACGTGGTAGCCTAATCACTCCTCCTAACTGCAAAGAGGAAGACATTGTTATACTAAATTTTAAGTTTTTCAAGCAACATAAAACTGAAGAAGTAACAACCAAACCAGAAGCTGTCTCCCTGCAATCTCTTCAGGTTGTCTAGGCCCTGGGAATTGATGCTGACCTTTGGTCTGTGAAACAAAGGCAAGACTTTCAGACTTGCTCTAAGTGCTGGGTGTTCATACTTCCCAGACGCTCCTTAAGCCCACTCCTTGTCTTAGGAAGGAAGCCAGGAAGCCTTTGCTAAAACACCAGCCATCCTCATACCTCTAAGAACACTGAGAAGTCATATTAGAAGAAAACCGCTCTCTGTGCCTCTCAGCATTTACCACTGATGCTTAAATAAAAGCTATTTCAGGCTAAGCCCTGTTACTGGTGTCTATTTTGCTCCATCATGGATGATTTCTGGCAAGCTTAGAGACACGCTGTAATGGATCTCCTCATGTTTGTAATAGCAGACATATACATTAATCTATTGTCATCACCGTTTGTTTACACAGGGGTTGTTTGCTTCCGCAGCTTATGCTGAACCAAAGGTTGCAAAATTATAGAGGAGAAGCCTCAAGATATGGTACAAAGACAACACAAGATGCCAAAACTTTACTCTTCAAACAGCTTCAGTCAAATGCTCCTCTAACGCTGAAATATTAGCAGCAAGTATAGAGAAGAGATTTTAATCTTCAAAGCTCTATAGAAACATTAAGAAACCCTCCCTGTATTTCCCCGAAGGAGAAAAAGAAGTTAAATCACTCCCATTTTACAGATGGGGAAAGAGACACAAGGAGCTGAAGCAGCTGTAGCTTGCCTCAGGACACAGCACGTGTGAGACAACCAGCACTTCTGTGCACATTCATTTAGGCTACTTAGCTAGCTTGCCAGAGATACGCACCAAAACTGAGTAAAACTACAAAAACATGACTTTTTTTCATAAACAACACAAATCGTGCCTTGCTTTTGTTCTGGTGAATGAGTGGGAACTTAAAATGTCATTATTCGAGGAGCCTCAAGAAAATTAATCATTAAAAATTCACCAATATGTTAGTAGAGCAAACATGACTATTCTTATTTTTTTTTAATAGATACGGTTCATTTTCAGGAAACAATCCAAAATAGAATCACCTCAAACTTTAAAAATTTGAGACAAGCAATTTCTTTTCTAAATCCATTTAACACAAGGTACACACTCTGCCAGATAAAGTCTAAGGAAATTCATTACATATATATTTCTCTATCTGTTGCCAAGTACAGTACAAGTAAGATAAATATTTCCTCAGATATCTGACCACAAATTGACATCCTCATTATGCTATCTTGTCCCTCTTGGCTTGCTGCTCTTTACTTTTAGCTGTATATACAATGCCTCCCAAAGGTGAAATGTGGTAAGATGTGTGGTTATTGAGTTAAAAAAGCTGTAAGGTGCAGTACAGCTATACAAATGGTAGCCTGAGAAAGCGATTCAAGACAGATCTTTGCCTATGTTTGCATGTCAAAGGACTTACTGGATGAAACTATACTGAGCTTATTTCTCATCAAAGCACTCAAAATACTGTAATGCACAAACAGATACACGCATTCAATGTAATCTGGAGGAGAAAAAACAAAGCAAAATCCCTTAAAAATAGAGAGGGAAAAATCAACAAATTATTAACCAAGTAGCATGAGGGGGAATGATAACAAATACTTATTGCTAAAATTTATACGTACATTTGCACAGACATAAAGGAGTGCGAGGAGCAGATTTTCCTTCAAAGGAATAAATATAAAGTAAATGGCTAAAATGGCTTGGTGTTTCACAAACAAAGCTCAAAATATCTTTATAGGAAACAGCTCTATTTTTATTACACCAATTTTAAGCAAGTTACTGTGGGTTTGTTTTTTTTTTTTATCTTCTTCCTGTCACTGGCAAGTTCACACTCTTAGCTTTTTATAATGATTGAGTTTATTTTCCAACCATCAATGTGACAGCAGCATCAACTGTAAGTGAGGGTAAAACACCGTCACTTTGACGAATAGTGTATTTTCCTCTCATTGTCGATGACTGAAGACATCAATAAATAAGGAAGGAGAGCATGTCAGCCAGAATATCACAGAATGAATTGTTGATATGACACATAGGGATTAAACCTTCAGCCATGAAGTTCAACCTAGCAGAGGGGTCTGAGAACTGAGATAGTTGCGTTTCTTCCCAGCAGCCTCTATAGATAAATAATTGGACGGATCATCAATTTTACAGAAGCAGCTTTACTCTACATGCACTTTAGCTGATGATCTTTGGCCTTTTTTGGGCTAAAATAACAACATAAGTTGAACAAAGAGACGTAACAGAGGTAACATAATCTCACAATAAGTTTGCAAACATAAATTGACACCTTTATCCACAGATCCTCTTCATATCCTTGTTCTACTCAGAAAATTCACCGATGACAGTGAAACTTGATTTTTAGTTGGAAGGTCAAGACAGTCCAACAAAAATATTAATAAATAAAGAAAATACAGACTTATAAATGATGTGAAGACATGTCTCCTCACTTGGTTTGCAGCTGAAGGTGCCTGGGACTGGAAAAAAGGTAACATTAGCCCACAATACAGCTAATGACAAGCTTGAGATCATTGCTATCTGCTTGCTATAATTTTTCAAGTTTCCCCATGACTCTGATGTTTTCCTGCCAGTTAAAACGTTCATCTATGTGGCAGATTCATGCTTTTAGTGCAATAGCGCTGCATAGATCTTTCCAGACTACTTACAATGCAAATCATTGACGATGCTACTACAGTTATGTGAAAAGGTCAGGTTTCTAAGATATACTGTAGTGCGGATGCATCAATTAAGACCAATACACAAACTGAAGGGTGTTGCATGTTGCCAGTAATGCTATTATTTCCAGAGAATCTTAACAACCTCGATTATTTGGGGATTATCCCATCCTTTTAGTCGGAATGCATGGACAATGTTTAGTACAGTGTAGTCCCAAGCCCTACAAAAGACTGCGTGGTGCTGCCTCTTCTAACTGATATTCCCAAAGAGATACATAAAATTATGTTCTAAAATTACAGCTAAACTATGAGAAGCAGAAGGGTGAATGCATTTACATCATTATTATCTATGTACTGACAGAGGGCAGGAATATTCGATACAGCAATTATCTCAGTCTTAAACAATGCTGTGATGAACAGAAAAAAAAATCCTGAAAAAGTACATAATTTAATATTAACAAGCATCAGCCTTAAAGGGTGAATGCTAAAATTCACATCCCTAAATGTATTCCGCCTTAAAGGTGTTTGAACAAGGTATGGGAAATCAGCCTCTTCAGTGCTGAACACTTTAATAATGCTACGTTGTGGGTCCAACACAAATGGTGCCTGGTTCTATGACACTGTGTTATGCAAAAAAATTACAACATTTCTTATCCTAAACCACTGAACCTAATGAGAAGAATGAAGACACTTTCTCCAACTGAAGAAAAAACAAAACCACCAAAAAAACAACAAATGCAAACCCAACTTCCCCCTTCATGTGTACAAAAATTGGCACATGATTTTCAACTTTTCTACTGAGATAAACCCTAAAGACAATAATCACTTCAAGTGATGCTTTACACTCCTGAATATGCCCTTTGCAATTTGCCTGTAACCTATATGCAGTATTTATTTATATGTACAAATCATAATTATTTAATACATGTTCCACAAAGCTTGATTTCTAATACCTACACACATATCGAGGACGCAAAATAAGTTATGCTTGACTGGTTTTTCTTTTCCTTTTTTTGCCTCCAGCCATTTAAGCATTTATTTACTTTATCAGCTAAACTGATTTTGAAAGAGCTTTTTCTAATCACTCAAGTCAATAATACTTTTTTCCTTAAGAATGACTAATATATTTACTCAAGAGACAGGAGTGATACAGAATGAGCCTCTCCAGGCTTTTGGATAAATAAACATGCATTTTTATGAATTCTGAAGACAGAGTCCTAATTTTTCTTTTCATATGAAAAATAAAATAATCCAACATGGTTTATACAGCACTTTTCCTCTCCAAGTGTACCCTGTGTGTCTGCGTATATATAAATACATTTCATAAGAGGCAGCAGATATTCTATTAGTTTAAAATGTGAAAAAAAAAAAGCTTAAAAACAACCAAATCATGGAGAGGATGCCTGGAAGTATGATTTGCCCAATCCCATCCTACGTACAACGCATGCGCCTGAGCTATGTAATTAGAGGGGGGAAAAGACAACTAATTTACACTGCGAAAACCAGATCATGTTAAAAATCAAGATGGCTGATCTACAGAATCATGAAATAAACTCCAAAAACCACTGTGTGTTGTGAGAGAAGGAATCAGAGTAGGAATGGAGAACACTTCCACCCTGAGATCCTCAGCCTTGCCTAGTGAATAACGCCATTTGGGGAGCACAGTTCTATGTTGTCTTTGCACAGGGACATCTCATGCTCTGAAGATGTAGCAAAAGCTTACAGAAGATTTTTGGAGAAGAACTATGCTGACACAGGCAGAAACTCAGTAAACATATTCAAGGCTGGGACACTTTTTTTCCAAAAGCCACTCGGACTTGGACAGGGTAAAAGTTTAGATTTTAGGAGACTAAAAGAGATAAATCATCAACAGCAGTTTCTGGAAAAAAATGCTAGAAAGCGTTAAATGCTAGCTAGCTGTTCAGAGGTGACAGCAAGCAGATTTACAAACTTGGAAAATATATGTTGCAGGAGTTAGAAGAATTCAGGGTTGAGTCAAATGCTTCATGCTTCTGACAGCAGAAAGTTAATAAAGAAAGTGATGACATATCTTTAAGTGTAGGGACACAGGTAAAAGTCCTATAAATTTTCAAGTTCGCAGTTGACATATATTTACATTGAACAGCCAATATAATTAGAGACAGAAGGATTTAGATCATTAAAGTTATTAAACGACAAGTACAGGTTAATACAGATAAATGAATGATAATATAATGGCTATAAGCCAATGGAGAGACAATTTGTAGAGCATTAACAGAACAGTGAACCATGAGAGTTGGTGCTCAAATGCCTCAAGAATTTGCAACAGGGAAGTCAATCTGCCTGCTGTTAAGTGGTCACTTAACACAATAAAATAAAAATTTAGCTACATGCTGTAGGGACTAGTTGGCCTCTTCAGCAAATACCGAACTGGTAGAAAGAGTACTGACACTCAACAGCATACACTGAAGACATCCAACACTTCCAGGGCTGTCAGAAGTTCAGTTGCAAGAGACGATAAAAGAAGTTGCCCAGTGTTACTGTGAAAGCAAAAAACACCTAAAAATACCTCCCAATCCTCCAAAGTCCAAGATGTCCACCAAACTTAAAATACAAACATTTTTCAAACGACAAAGGTCCCTATAAGCTATAATGGATGTTCATGAAATTATTTCCATTGGCCAACAGCAAAAGGAGTCCGTTGATCCCGAGGTCAGGGAAACCAGAAAGAAAAACATCCGGAACACCTAATCAGAATTCAGGCTTTGTGCTTTGTTCAAAATAAGGAAGAAAAGATATTTGAGGAAGATGCCACATGCCTTTAAGAACAAACTGGGAGCATTTCATAACCAATACCTCCCATGGCCCAGGCCTATTCTGTCCTTCCCCAGGAAAAAAAAAGCAAATGAATGAGAAGAAAATAGGAAAAAGAAAGGAGAACAACGATATATGATACATAAGACCTAGTTACTTCACCTCTAGTAGCCTTTTCTTTTTCTAAGGTTTCATACCTTTTCTGAAATCCTAACTCACATCAATCTGCTGGTATAAAACTACTCATTTCTCAGTAATTGATGTATTTTTTTCTGTCTACTCCCATCATCCATCTATCTGAGCTCCCTCACTAACATCCTCACAGCAACACTCACAGGAGGTGGCAGACTTTGATTCTCCTGAGCGCTTGTCTACATTGAAGTCCAGCCATTGTTCTAGCCATGCACCAGCTCGGTAATGCTCATCCGCTCCAAACTCATCGCTTTGCATCTTCTTCCCCCCCCCTTCCTTCAAAAAAGTTCTAAGGCAAAAGAAGTCCGTGCTTAGTGCATCAATAAGTAAACAACTTGCTACCCCTGTTTCAATCACTTATGTAAAAGTGAAGTTGGGAACCAGCCCTCAGTATCTTCTTTTCCTGCTGCTTTAAGTGCTGTCAGGACGGAAGGAGTCCCTGCTCGCTCTGAGCTGCAGTGCAGGGAATGGATGCTGCTTCAGTACAGTACCACCAATCTTGAACTTTTCTGAAAGTGATTTAGCAGGGGAGAGTATTAACAATCCTAATTGCATCTAAATTAAGTTGCAGAAACATACCCTCTAAAACTTGATCCACAAACCATCACTTAATTAAACCTATGACTCCAAACAGCATCGAGATGACACAACAGTGATCTTTGGTTCGTCTAACTAAGGCTGGATTCATAGTCATAATTTAATCAAAAACGCTCCACCATCTACCAAGTTTGCTATAAACTCAAAGCAGTGTAAATAATTATTTTGGACCCTGCAGTACTGGTTATTTCAAAGACTTAAAATGTGTAGGCAGAGAGTTGGCAACTTAGCCTCCTGCATTCAGCAGCTTGAGGCTTGTAAAGTTGGCCCTACCTCTATAGCTGATTTACTCTTAAAGCAATGAATGCACTTCAAGACACAGAGTTGAGCACAAAATAGATGAGACAGACTATCAGCCAACCAGCAAACAGAAAACAAAGTCACATTAGGTTTTCAAAAGAGCAGAAAATGTTTAGAAGTACTGAAATATGTTTTAAAATTGAAGAGTGGAGCAAGAGATTTTTTCCAAACTTATTTAACTACACAAAACCGCAGCATACGACATTTAAACAGTACAAAGATGAAGAACAAAGTCTGCTGGTTATATCTGCAAGCACTGAAACAATTTTCTTTTTTTTTTTAACTGATTCTTCATGATCCATTTATGTAAATGGGTCTTGAAGAATAAAACTTATCAATAGGAACAAGGTTCTTTGCAGTATCTCAGTTTCTGGACATCAGAAAATCTATGAGAAGAGTATATCCTTCAACTGTTTCAATCTAAGAAGTGGCTCCTTGAAGCAAAAAGCAATGTCAACAAATGAAAACAAAGCCAGAGTCAAATAAAATGACATTTGGGTTTGTTCAGGTTTCCCCCAACACCCTGATGTACCAGGTTTATCCTGAATCCACAGACCGATTAGAAAGTCAGGAAAGCTGGCAACACAAGCAAAAAGTCTATGCTTGTTTGATCTTTAATACTTCCATAGAGCTAAAGAGTGTTTTAACCTTTCTTGCACTGTTCAGCAATTCATTTTAAATGTGAATGGAACTATCTCCTGCTGTATTCACATTCATATTTAAACAACAAAAAATAGAAACAAAATAGTGTCCAGACATTAGAAAAATAAAACAAACCTAGAGGATGATTAATAAATAATGCTTAAAATCATTGACCAAAAAGTGTGGCAGTCTGTGCAAAAATAAAGCATTCTGAAAACAGTACTACATATATATAAAAAAAACTTTCTTAAACGTCAGAAAGCCCACAAAGCAGGTGAACAGCTCAGCAACCTCGAAGCTGGCTTCAGTGCAACTCATTCTTTGAATACGAATTAGCAATGGGTAATCGCAGCATATTTATGAGGCCTTTTGCCTGGTCCTTTTCTCCAGTGAATGCTGTATTATTCATTGCGTGTGCCCTGACCCCAGTGCGCTCCTGTTCTGACAAATCATACTTGATTAAGACAAATCTTTATTAGTTAGCTAGTCAACTTCCCCATTTATCATTTGCAAATCCCATTCTCCTTTACGGGTACAGTAAAAGTAACCGAAACCATTTTTTCTCCATATAAAATGAAATGCTTGTTACTGACAGTAAGTGCAAACAGAAGCCTAGAAGTCAGTAATCAATGATAAAACAAAGGTTTAACAGACATAAATTACAAACGTGGCAAAACTCTAACACAATAGCTTACTTGAGACAGGCTGACGAAACATTAATTAGCTCATCCTTTCAACGTTTCCCGTTTTTCCACCAACTAAATCTCTCAAAATCTAAATGCCATATAAAAGAACTGTATTGCAAAGTTGGAGGCTGAAAGTACCGAGGTTTAAAAAATAATAATAGAGAGATCGCTGCAGAAAGTTATTGTTCAAAGTTTCTACCAAAATCAGAAAAATCTTTGAAAAGTTGATCTATAAAAGGAGGCAAAATGAATTCAAAATTATTCATGAAGCTTCAGTTTCCCTTGAAAATGTAGTATCTCCCCAAAGAGGTGACAATTTGGAGAAGGAAAAATCCTTTCAAGACAATGTCAGTTTATTCGGTGGGTAGTTTACAACTAGAAACGCGTGTGATGTCTAATGCACACCAGTTTTGTCATGACAGTGGTTTTGCTCGCAGAGAAGGATGTTTCTCCTATCAGGCCTCTGGAGATCTGAAGCAACTACTTGGAGATGGAGGGACAAGGCGCAGAGGGAAGGGATAGTCCATAGCTTATTGGGCTGGCTGTGGTTCAAGTCCCAGCCCTGCCCCAAAATTTTATTCTGGCCTCTGGAGGGATCTCTAGGAAATGCTCACTTAGCTGTATTTTTAACGGTTGGACTCAATGATCTTAAAGGTCTTTTCCAATCTAAATGATTCTACGATTCTATGATTTGTTTGGCGATGAAGATTAGTAGTCTGCATATTTTATTACATTTTGAATCTTGGTTTTATACATAATGATATTTATACCCACCAATTAGAATCTGTGTTCATCTGAAATACACAGGAATTTAAAAACCTGCACCTAAAGTAATAACATCAACATAAACATCTCTGTGCTGCTCACACAGCACACTTCTTAGGGATTCCTGTCTTCCACCACTTATACCTACCCATCTGAAGCCATTTTTCCTTTGTTTATATTTTTACTTTTCGGTAAATGTCTAAGATGACAAGTGTGATTTTTTGTGATGGAGGAACTCAGCAACACTTCCCAATGCTTTTGGCATCTCTACATTAGATTACCGCTATATGGTTTAATTGGGGGCAAACCTGGAGACTTCTAAAAACAAACTGATCCAGAACAGTGCAGCTTATCACACGGGGCAGCAGTTTTTGCTTGGATTCTCCTGAAGCAGCTGCCTGCAGCACTCCAAGTGCCATCCCAGCTACTGGACATGATCTTTGAGTCCCCGATGATTTGGGTCAGGGTTACCAGAGAGACTGCTTCTCTTTGATGGGTGTTTCTTGAATTGCAGTCAGCAGAGATACGTGCACTGGAGGTGCCATGAAGAAGCGCTGGCAGCTGAACAGTCTCTGTGAGGATGTCCTAGGTTTGGATCCTATCTCCCCTCTCTTCTGGTCTGCCAGCCCTCGGACATGTTAGCGTGCAGGACATGCTGCCAAAGACATCAGGTGGTCTGCTGTAGGATGTAATTAACAATTTCATAGGACTTGCTGGCAGGCCACTGTTAACATTTATTTGTGTGAATGTTCTGTATGCTGCAGACAGAAGAGATTAAATACGTTTTTCTTTGCTGTAGCTTATTTCTACATTTCTAGAGGACGAACATGAGCAAAACAGTATGCCCGGTAGCCTCTAGCCCAACACAGTAAAGAGACAAGTATCTGGATTTTATGTCATGCTTAAAGATCAAGAACACAGGGAGGGCAAGGTCAGATCTGGGAAAGGACCCCGGACTGCTGGGTTCTGTATTTGAAATGAAAGGCATGCCACCTATGGGCAGGCACCATCGAGCTGACCATCCTCACTGATGTTAGATACCTGTGCCCATGGCCATTTTCACATTTTATTGCTGTTTTGGATGCCAGTAAAAAAATAAATAAATTGATCTTTCTGAAATTTCTTCAAGCAGTCTTTAACGTCGCAAGACAGGGATTCGAGAGAACACAATTTTATTACTGGCTCAGCCACTACTGTACACCTGGTAAATATTTGTGCCTGTTTCCCTGTTTCTAAAATGGGTATGAAGGAATCCACATTGGCAGAACACAATATCTATCATTAAAAGGATTGTATTCCTTTGGAAGACATTCAAATACTGCACTTAGCTTCTTATATATTCATTTTCATTGTAAGTACTAGTTTGAATATAATTTTAATTGAAAAAACAATATTAGAAATTATTTTTAAAATTATATCTGAAGTGGCACACTCTCCTTAACTACAGGACATTATGTTTAATCTCATAAACGATTTCCAAATTATTTGAGCACCAAAATATAATTATCCCATGATCTACTGAATTGGTAAATTATTGCAGGATGACATTTTAATGCAAACACCCAGTTTACAAACATAACTTTGCTGGAAATTCTCAAGAAGTGTTAAACCGATGTCAGTGTCTCAGTAATTTCGCAGTTTAAAAACAGTTAGAAATGTAATGACTACACTGCACTTGATTAAAGCATTTACAGCTCTAATCAAAAACTGACAGCAAGATCAAAGATGTTAACTTAAATCTCTCTTCTAATTATGTTTAAAATGCCACACCTCAGGCCTGTCTCTCCTCTTCTTTTTCAAACCAAATTCTGCTTAAGAAAGATCTAACACTTCTTAACAGTTCATTATCCAATAAAACTATTCAAAGCTTAAAAGCAATCTACACAATTAGTCAGGACCTCAGGGAGTCCACCGGTAGTCTTTATTACAGGGCTTCATATTAAAACACCTTAATTATATTTGTCAAATGGATTTCATTAAAACCCATCGTCACTTTAATTTTCATATTTTGACAGTGCTGGCATAGCATTATTACCACCTGCCAAGCTACGAACTACAACAAAATTATCAAATTCCTTCAAATACTAAGCAGTTTCTTTTTGTACCTGACCAATGATTTCCCTCTTTTTGGTGAATGCACCATAATTAAGAGGAATAATTAAAATTCCATATTCAAGCAGCACATATGCAAGCTAAACGTACAGTGTATCCGTTGCAGGTGTGTAAATAAGAACCTATATGGATACCTGGTTGCCAGGAGCACATAACACAAAGGTAGGCCACATATACTGAGGTGCTTCTGAATAATAAAGCCAAGACATCAAACAGAATGCACTATTATTTAATCAAATGACAACCAAGATGACTTGAAAGCAGAGGACATTTTAACTTCTACTCATTATACTGTCATTTCGACACAAGAGATCTGGGGATTATGACCATATACTGTAACCACAGTTTTATTTTAGATATAATCCATAGAGGTTCCACTTTACTTTAGACAATCACACTGAAATATAATTAAAACAAAATTGTTCATCCTCTCTACATACAGTCGGTTCCGTGACAAAGGCTTCTGATATTTATGATACGTTTCCAATGCAGGACATATCAATTGTTGTTTGGTTTTTTCTTAATACTCAATGCCACATAATTAACGGTTTTAGTTAATTACCAATAATACAAAAACTAGGTACCAGCATCTGTCATGCAACACAGTTTGGGCTGTTAATGTCATATGGAACATAGAAATAAATTATTTCCCCTTTTTTGTTATCTGAAATACTGTACGGAAAACTGAAACAAAACAGCCATTTACCAGCTTATATTTAATAACAAATAGAAGCTTGTGCTTATATTTACTGAGCTAAATTCAAGCCTGATTAACTCCATGTTCTTCAGTGAACATGTGTATGAGATGACTTTGGCCCACAACAGATAAAACAATGGCATGCAGATTGCATGAGGAAAA
The DNA here is from genome assembly GCF_000690835.1 of Fulmarus glacialis. NCBI lineage: Eukaryota > Metazoa > Chordata > Aves > Procellariiformes > Procellariidae > Fulmarus > Fulmarus glacialis. The sequence continues at coordinate 11,376 of NW_009215956.1, read as the reverse complement.
GAACAGACAATTTTCCTTTCTTTCATATAATCATAGCAAGAAATAAGAAATGAAGAGGTTTCTGCCATATGTCTAACACACTTCACTGCTTTGTACAAAGGTCTCAAGAGAAATGATCTCCGTGTGTTATGAATATTTTAAGACTTATTAAATGTTCTTGGATTATTGTGGGCAAAACAATGGGATTTTAAAGAACCAGTTCAAATGACAAATACTATTCCTACTTAAGGAAAAAGAAAAAATTAATAATTTTTTAATGTATTATCAAGGAGGAAAGCCTCAGCCTCTTTCACATCGTATCACAAGTTTTAGCAAAGGAGTTGCTGAAGACATGCTGGGTTTTATTTAATTTCTTTTTATTGCTTTAATTGCTTTTGAATTACAAAGAAATAAAACAGAATACTTGCAAGCAAGGGACTATGAGCTGACCACAGATCTCTTATTTGATTTTTTGGCAAGTCACCTTATTTCTTTTATCCTATTTACTCTATCTGTAAAACAGGGGTAAATAATGTTTCTACTAGAATTCCACTAAAACAAGCAAGGGTCCACATACTGCTTAGCTTCTGTTATCAGGACATCTTACAGCAAATAATCGGAATTTTTTGGTGCCTCCCATTAAACTTCAAACTATCACTTCAACCTTGGGTGCACGTGGGGATTCCTCTTAGAAACCCACCATCCCAAACCCAGAGACAACGTAGGAGATAAGTAGCATTTTGAAAACAATCCCATCCCAAACCAGAGTGTTGGCTTGCTTCTACTGACACAGCAAGAGCCAGCTCCTCTGCTTAACACAAGGATGGATGGAGGGACAGGGAAGCTTCCCAGATGAGGAGCTGGTGGATGATGAGAGCTCACATGTGCCTTTGACAGAACTGGTCATGCTTTCCCTCTTGAAATCTCCTCCTCCCTTCACACCCAGGATCCTGCCCTCTCTGTGAGGGCTGCGTAAGGCTCTGGTTTTGGTTCCCTTCCTACCCACAGGTCTGCAGTTGATTTACGCCTGGAGAATCTCATGCACAAACTCAGCTACTATTTAATAAGTGACAGATTTCCCTCTCTGCTACACTGCCATGTCCTCTCCCATCTCTCTCATTGCTTAGCCTTCAACTCAAGTTCAACACAACACAGAAGTTCCTTGTCCCCCCAACATGTCTCCACTCCGTCTATTCTCATGACATGCAAACATCCTCTTTTCCACCCAGCCTCAACATCTTTTTTTACTCAGCTCTCTTTTTTCAGTCCTCATTTTTGGGCAAGCTGTCCAATTCTTTCTGAATGACATAGATAGGAAACAGACTGGTCCCATCCATTCACCTTCCTAAAATGCTCTTCTAGGCTCTCACCCTTTTTTTTGACTTCCTTTTCTCTAGCCTTGACAAAAATCTATGTAACGCCTACAGTAATGCAGAACATTGCTACAAACACCATTTTTTTAGCATCATACTGGTCATCTTTTTCTTTCTAGTCATGCCATTGCCTATTCCCAGTTCAGCACATTAAACAATCGCTTCATTTCTTCGATAGCCAATCCTTTCATGGTCTGTCTTCTCCCATTTGCTATCAGCATATTAATTTCTTTCTCAGCTCAGATATCATTCACTTGTTAAATTTTTATTCAAACATTTCTGCACTTTCTCCCATGTTGCTATGATTGCGAGGAGCTGAGCATAAACAACTCATCACCTTGTCATGCTCCTGCAATCTCTGATCTGACTTCTCCTGTCCACTGATATACTATGGAATCATAATTTCTTCTGAAGTCCATGGAAATCTCAGCCACAACCGTGAACCTTTGTGTTAGATGAATTTCTAAATGTCTAGTCCCAGAATGGATAAGTAATAGCACAAAATCTAGCAAGCACTTGTGGGTATCATCCATGATGGAGGAGGAAGGTACTGTAAGAAACAAGTTATCAGCACTTGTCTTCACTGTTGCCGTGCAGGTGTGACACAGGGATTTACAATGCCCACTGCATTACTGTCAGATTTTACCTTCCTAAAACAAACACTATCCCCCACAAGCTATCAGCAAATAGAATGTAAATCCTGTTGTCATGAGTGAATAATTTATTAAATTGACACTATTACTAATAATTACAGAAAATGTGCTGGTTTTTCACTCTTGACAAACAGGAAGCCAGCCATGTTTCCCATTTCAGCTACAATACACAAGGAACAATTCAAAGTGATACTCGTCCCTGGCTGGCACGTATTCTTTATCATTTGAAGTTTATTTGATACAAATGAGGGTCTACAGAACCCTGCTGACATGAAGTCACAAAGAGCATATACATTTATGAATACTGCATTTACTGAACTTTGTATGTGATGTTTGTTAGGTCCTGGTGCTGAAATCACAGCTCTGAATCTATCTTGAAGATGTTAAGGATGCATTGTGAGCTTTTGCTTTCCGCCCTCCCCCCAAAACAAAACAAAACACCACCACAGCCTTCATGGCTTTAATTATTAAGATTATATTTTCTGTTTTATCTTAAATCCCACAATGCCATAATGGAAGCAACCAGCTTTTTCTCTCCTTCTTTCTTTCTTTTTTTTTTTTTTTTTCTTTTTTTTTGGTAATAGTATACACTATTGATGTAGGAAGGAAATGTGAAGACAGAACAATCCAGTTGGATTAGACATCTACGAAACCTATTGCCAGCAGTGAGCTGTCAAAGCCAGCAATCAAATGTAACCCTGGCAAAAAGAATGGAGACTGCTGTGAGGAGATTTACTAAGAAGAAACTCTCAAATAGTGCTTTTATGTCCTGACTCTCCACCCCTCTACCAGTTTTATACCTGCTTGTTGCCCCTCCTTCCTTGAAGTTACACCTGGTTTAGAGTCCTGTGGTAGGAATATTTTCTCTATTCCAGAATCAAACCCGTGTCCATGCAGGACACCTGGACGAGTAATTACTGTTTTCCTTCCAAATATTAAAATCTATGAAAATGTGGAGTTGCTACTAATAGAAAGATCTCCACAATATTCCCAGGAGTAAAAAGTCTTATTACCATTTTTTTCAGCTCAGAAGCTGACAAAAGGAGGATGTAACTAACCTAAAGCCATATGAAGTCAGAAAGAAGGATAAGAATTCATTACTTTCGACCTTAATCCTACTTTTCTTCAAGACCATCCCTTCTGCTTTATATTCCAGCTTTTCACTGGAAAACTGTTAATTAAGCATCGGGAAAACTTGGTAATAAGCACCATTAAAATTAAATGACATGAGAAGATATTTTGCTATGGCAATGGAAAGGAAAATAAGAGAAAAGTTAAAGAATTGACTGGAATATACTAATGAGCAAAACACAATGTAGGGAGAGAAATCTGGAATATTGAAGAACAGGATCTCAAACAGCCAGTAGGAGAAAAGCAAAGACTAAGACTAATATGTAATGGAGTAATACAGCAGCAAGATCTTCACATTGTACAAAAAAAATCTTTGGATTAAAAGAGGAATGACTACAGAACAGCAGGGTAACATCTCCATTTTGGCCATATCTATTCTGCAGGCTACCAACGCTTCTAAGAGTCTCTCTCCACTATAAAGTGAAAGTAATGCTACTTAATTATTCTCTAGCAATGGTAGGAAGATCTATTGATTAATATCCATTTTAAAGCTTTTAAGAACTCTCTCTCTCTCTGATTCATGTACAGTCCAAATTTTAATGCAACAAACAAGGAAAAAATAGGATTCTAAGACCGTGTAATTTGTGTGATATGTGTATGTTTTCCTGTGAACAGAAAATCAACTTTAAATTGTGACATAAGGAGCCACAGAAACCACAGTTGATCTATATACTGGAAAAACTTACAAATAGTCAGCTGAATAGTTCAGTTTCACAACTTGGGATTTGAAAAGTCAGTACCACCTTAAATTTTAACCAGAAGAGAAAATTTATAGAATACTGGTTACTTTCCCTCATTTAAATTGAATCAGCCATTACAGTTAACAACCTTCCCACCCCATACAAATAAATAAAGAATGCTGTATCCATTCTAATTTAAAAACTCTTATCTTCATTAAAAACATAGTTGATTTAGTCAGAAGTTCCATCTATTATGTGCTGTAATGATTTAATAGTGCCAATTAGATCTATAATATTCCTAGAAATGGAGGAGTTGCAGCTGGAGCTCTGCAGACGAGTCAAACAATTTTCACAGGATATTCAGGGGACTGCACTACTCTATTCTAGGTAGAAGACTAAATTGTAAAGGCGAAAAGAAGCAGGATTTCAAAACAAGTATTCCAATATGACAAATAACTCCTCTTTCTGAGCTTTGCTTTTGTAGAAAAGAGAAGCATTTCACTCTCTTATTCTATAAGTAGCTGGAAATGCTCTGCATATTTTAATAATGACATCAAATAACTTGCTAATTCAAGATACTTCAGCCAGCCGTGTGTCCTAGTGAGAGACAATGCATGAATCCTTTAAAGTATCTACAATACAGAATATGTTCCTTGATAATGTCATTAAGCCATGATGACATGTAGCAAGCAATTGCTGGCAAAGGTCAATAACCTGATCCATTTATACAACGAATGCCTGTTAAAACAGTGTTTAAAGAACAATAGAATGATTGATGACCATAAGCTCTAGGTTGGCCATGATGTGGAGCATGCACATACAGTGTGTTCTGCAAGCACTACACGTACCTCTAGTGCTATGGAGTGGGCGGGGGGAAAAATGTGTTCTGCCAAAAACCAAACCAAAATGTTTAGACAAAAATGTTGACAACAATAATTGAGTAAACAGAGGTCTGAAGACGAATTTGTTAGCACTGGGCAGTAAAAATAGGCAGTGCTTCTGATCCAATTGAATACAGCTCAGTTTGAAAATAAGGTGCTGTGGGCAAAACAGACTGCAAGCATCCTCTAAGCTCTATGTCACAGCCTGTGGAAAAATAAAAGTGACCATCCCATAGATCTCTATCACTGATTTTTAAATTGTTCCTTCATTTTTAATTCAAACTGATGCATTAAAATGCAGTTTCATTTGATGCACATTTGAATCTTGCCAGCTCAAAAGCCATTGTCAAAATTCACAGGTCCAATTTGTTGTGTTGTTTAAAAAAAGGGGGGGATCATTTCCAAAATATTTTTGTTGTTTTAATCTGCCAGCAGCCATCATTCTATCAACAGAGTGCTGCACACTTCTTAGAATTTAACCCCCTTTTCTAAAGAGTAATTAACCTAACAGCTTCTTGCAAGTCACTTTTCTGTCTCATCAGAAAAGCATGGTGACCTGTATGTTCTGTAGGACAGGAACGCTTCCCAAAATCGTCATCTGGTCCCCTCACAGAATTAATTATCTCATTCTGAAGTGACCACGTTCCACTTTTTACAAACAAGAATGATCTTGAAAACCATCAAAAGATATATGTGATCATAGAAACCATAAAATGAATATGATCCATTCAAAGCATTTGATAGTCTGTAACTGTAATGGTTCTGGCTTTCATGAGATAAACACATTGTGCTGCTGATGTGCACCCTTCAATTAAAGAGCATTTCTGCACACAAGCCAGTTCCTCATGGAGGTGTTGATTATAAGTGGCATTCATCAGAATCAATGGTATAAAAATAAGCTCCCTGCCATTTTGCTGCATCCATAAACAGGTGTGGCCTGAGCTTTATTAGGTGCCCAGACAAAAAGACACACAGGGACTATATCTCAGCATGAGTCACAAAGCAAAATTACAGTCCTGTGCCGCAGTCGTGAGACTTCCTAAAATATGTTCCCAAGTCAGGGGCAGCAGTCGGTGTTGTTGGTTAGTGCAGGCGGGAACTGGATCCACCCCTTCCCGGGCCCCACAGAATCCCTTCTCCATCGTGGTACAACAAACGTTGCTAACTTGATTTAAGAAAAAAAAGTATTCTACACTGCAAAGCATTTTCATGCCTGTTCTTAGAGCTCCACCTTTCCTACAAAACTGCAGAGTTTCTGCACGGCATGGTAAGCAGAGTTATACTGGAATTATAGTTAAGAAACATTCATATGAAGAGTCATCATTTCTTTCCCAGCAAGCCCCCATCAGTCACAAACACAGCTAAAACAAAGCAGAAAATATTAAATATACACTGATTACTTTCCCATCTCACTCTCGGCAATGATGGAAGCTCAGTCTGCTCCTTAACACACACGTGCCAAACAATTGATAATAAAGGATGCCAAGTGCTCCAAACTTCTTTAAATTTTGAAAGCTAACACCAATTGACCTGCTAGAGGAATCTATCCTGTTTCCATCCTGTCTGGCTCTGTAGTTGAAGCCTCCTCTGCCTACATCGTTTTAACCACACACACCAGAAAAGATTTTTCACCACTAGGCTTTACAGATGCATCGCACTTTTCCCTCCGTGTCCAAAGACCTTTCAGCGAGTCAATGTGCTTCCCGTGTCCCTCCACTAGAAATTCGGTTTTCATCTTCCATCTTGTTCTGTGAAAAAGATCAACCTATTTCCCATTTTCCATAATACAATCCCATTTCTTCCCTTCCCCCATTGCCCTTCTGTCAGGCTGTTCCCACCAGCTCCTCCTGTATCCTCCTCTATCTTGTCAACCATCATGTGAATGCGACACTGCAGCCTGATGGTTTCACTATAAACTGACAAAACCAAAGACTCATCATTCACAGACAGGGAACGGAGACACGGGAAGGTTATGGTTCTCGCAAACGTCAGAAAAAATTAGTGGCAAAGATATCTCTCCTGACTTCCAGTTTCTTAGGATATCATCTGCCACAAGACTTCTGTGAAGCTTTCATTTTTAATTTCTGTGAAGAGAGGAGGAAGTCTCTTTTGCAGTGTCATTGCTTCCCTTTCCTCTCTTCACATCCCCACAAACCAGAACAATGCCCATCTTCTCCATCAGGGCATCTAAAACGTCACAGATCATTTGAACGTTGGCAAAATTCTATGCATCAAAATGAAACATGGGAACATTTACCTTTTAATTATTACACATTGGGGGGGGGCGGGGAAGCATCATTTTGTTACATGTTCTAAGATGTTGAAAGAAATAAGGTTTTCCTTTTCCTTTTCCTGACGTAGAAATCGGTATCTCTGAATTTTGCCTGCACTGGGGAGAGGGAATGAGTCCCAGCTGGGGGCTTAGCACAGAGCCACAGACCAAGAACTTCTCAGAGCTTGCAGCGAAGGCAAGCTTTCTGTGGGAGGGTATGTGTAGATAACTCTTAGCTTCTCTCTACATTAAAGAGCACTACAATTTATTGGGCT
>NW_009215956.1:0-4101 GCF_000690835.1 Fulmarus glacialis | reverse complement strand
TCCTCCCCCCCCCCCCCTTTTTGGACTAGGGAAAAATCCACCTTCACTTTATTAATAGTGAATTCAAATGGTTTTTCTCCTGCAATTTAACAACTTTCCCCCCCCCCCTGCACAGAGACAAGATATTCTTCTCTCTTGAACCCTTCAACGTATTTGTTCTGCATTATTTTTTCATTCGCTGTTATCCCGGAGGCTCTCAATGTTTAAATAGCTCCCTCCCTCCCATGTAAAGCTGTGCACTAATATCGATCAACTTAGGCTGGAAGTTACTATAAGGCATTTTTCAATAATCAGCCTAGCTGTTCAGAGAGTGTCTTGAATATAACCCTTAGGTAAACAGCATAAGACTCAAGGAACTTTCCCTCAGCAAGCACATCTTTGCAATCCCAAGGATGGCTGCTAATGCTCCACCAGGCAAAGAACTTGACTCTGACTTTCTACTCTGCAGGTCAGAGGCAAAGTCACATCAGCTAATGATGTCTTTATTCTTATGCAGAGAATTCAAGTTTCTTAGGACACCTGTATATTCAACAATCTCATAGTCATATGCCCTTCAAATAAAGAGTCAGACAGTAAATAAGCTCTTAATGAGCATCAATTTACTTTGTAATGAAAAATAATCACAAACGAAATCCCAGTCTCCTAAGAAGATAAAGTTATGGCTGTACAAGAATATTAAGTATTGGCTATGTAAAGCACCTTTATCAGTGAATTATAGTGAATAGGAACTCTCACCTGGCTGAGGGGAGAGGAAGAAGAAAATAATTTCAAGCTAAACAATTAAAAACAAATCATAGGAAAAGGATGATACATGCATACTATATGTCAAGTAATATCCACACTTACAGAGAGATGAGTAAGCTACTCTAAATTATTAGGTTTTCATTTAATTCATTCCGGATTTAAAATGCCAGGTTTATTCTATTTTTACATTGCCTCATTAATCATAAATGGGAAAGAAAAGTGATTGGAATGAAATACTTGAAATCATTCATACTTTATGCCTTAAATAGCTGCATTCACTGGTTACTTCACATAGTACTTAATTCTAAAACGAAAAACATAGGGTGTTTTAATTTCCTTTTCTTAACTGTGAAGCATCAGATTGTGCTATATTGTTTTTATAGCTCTGAGGGATCCTTAAAAGAAAAGCTTGTGTAAACTAAAATGGCAAAAAAAGTCCGATGTAAAAATAGTCCTAGGCCGTTGCTTTGCACGCTGTAAGACCAGTGATGTTCACACCCACCAGTGGGCGAAAGATAAACATCATAAAAGTAAATAACACTCTGAAATAGCTGGCTCCTATGAATCCTGGAGACAGCACAAACTGTTTTGTTGTTTTAAAAAAAGATTATGCATAAGCAAATCCCCATGACTTTAATGACGATTTCTGAAAGTGTTTTCAGGTCAACTTCTCTGCTAGAGAGCCTCAGCAGAGCCCAGTGGGTGCAGTTGTAGGCAGTGCCCTGCTGGCACTACCCTCACTGTTTTGCTTTCTTGTTGGATCTGTCAGCACGGTTCAGGCTGGCTCCTGCCGCAGCAATCCTCTCCCTTGCGAAGGAGCAAGACAGTCCGTGGCGGCAGGAAGCAAAAATGAAGGAGAGTGTGACTCGGCAGCATTTAGATACCAAAGCTTTGGGGGATCCCCACATGCTTTGTATTGAGATGCACACGGGGACAGTCAGAAAGCCGAGGTGCACGAAGTTCAGCATTCTCTGCATCTGACAGATGGTTGAGGAGTACAGCACAGACTTTTCTATCTCCCCACATGGCATCACCTTAACCATCGAGAATAAACAGGGTTAGAGTAATTCAGGAAAATTCTTGTATGATGGCAAATGCAATTCAATGCAGGTAAACGCAGGATAAAAATTGTAAGACGAAAGATTCCAAAAGAAAGCCAAGACATTAGGGGAAAGTGTTCAGAGGCATAATGATTGAAGAGAGATTTAAGTGTCCTCCTGGGTTATGAAAGTCTTAAGCTAATGGATAACTGCAGTGGGAAAATAATGCTGCACGGTGAGCTACATGCCTAGAGGAATATAAAGCTAAAATTCTGGTACTGACTGGTGCATAAGTCTGACTGGAAGCTTTACCTACAGTATTGCATTGTCTTGATGCACATAAATTCATACTTCCAAGTAAACTGACAAAAGAGGAAGAGGGAGAGAGGATCATCTGAAACGCTAGAATCATACTTTATAGCCTGCTGCAGCCAGCTCCATACCACACAGAAGCTGCAGGCCGCCGCCGCATTGCTGCAATCTTCCATTTCTGGCCATGTTTTGCGAGAGTGCAGATGGGATTGCAAAAGAGAAGTCACAGAGAGGATCGCCACAGGGTCATTCAGATGCCTTTGCTGTGAACATATGCTACATGCTCAAGGGCAAGTAAAGTGCTCGACTCTTTCATAAGATAGATTAAAAATATTCGAAGGGTTGAAGGGAGATGGTAGACAGAAAGGACAAACAGACTGTGATTATAATACCCACATACAGTATAGCTTCCCTTACCCTTAAAAACAGAACAAAACAAAAAACATCAACCAACCAAAGATGGAAATTTAGCTAAAGACCTGTTTATGACAGATCTTGAATTATGGGAGGTAACGTGCATGTTCTACGCTTTGAGACAGCAAGCAAAACAAAACAAGAAAATAACATCACCAATGTGTCCTGCAACCTGGGAAACACTTAGAAAAATTTTCAAGAGGGGAAAAACTTCCATGGTAAATACAATTATAATGCTCAAGTCTTTAAAACAGTGTCTATTCAAATTATTTCAGGGCATGGTTATTATAAAGCAGGTTCAACCATAATTTTGCACTTCGGAATAACTTCAGCACAGTCGCTTGGGAAGCTGCAGCCAGAGCTTCCCCTGAGCCTGGCTTGCTTAGGCTGAGCACTGTCTGTCTCCATGCCATCCTGCGCTCTGCTCAAATGCAGCCCCCTTCTGCAGCCCCCCAGTACAAGGGAGGTAGGATTCAGGGAGACATACTGGCTCACAGTGCTTGCCCATCACCTTTACAAATCCATTTGTTCAGACTTGCTGTGTAGAAACTTAAGTCTGGGAGAAAGGGGTGTAGGGTCTGATTCAGCACTTTACATGATGTGAGATCTTTGCCATGCCCCGAGTATTGTGTGTTAAAAATTGACTTCAGTTTCTTCTATAGTCAATCTCAAAATAAGACTGAAAAAAGTAAGAATTTTCAAAAAGGAATGAAACCTCACACATCTGAAAGATCTCTGCCGGATTTCTGTGCAACCGGAGAAGGATTTAGGGCAGGAAAGAGAGTCCTAAGACCATTCCCCAAGGAATTTTCCGAAAATCAAGATGCTGCCTTTAGTTACCAAAAATTAATTCCAAGTTCAACTGGTGCAAAATTTGAAGCTAGAAACGTGCAATCTGTTTGACTCTTGTTTAAATTTATGTAATTAATTTATTAAATTAAAAAAATGTTAGTCTGCATTTAAGGTAGACCATAAGCACAGCTCAGCACAACGCTTTGCAACAGGGGTCTGAGCCCTGAATTCTCGAATTAAACTAAGTCAACCTAAAAGAGAACTCAGTGGGTGTAAGGGCACCTGTGTAAAGGAACAGCACCCTTACTTTTCCCTTGCCTTGTTTTTTGTTCATTAATCTACTGTAGGTCCCAAGGTAGACCTTGGGAAGAACGTGTCAAGGCTCCTTCCTCAGCCCATCACCCCCCTCCTCTGCTCAGCACGTCCGTAACAGGCACAGAGCATCCTATTGATCCACTTCACGCAGTATCCTGGGTAGTTCCCCCCATCCTCCTATACCACCAAGACCAACAGCTACAGGCTGCAAGTTTTCCTCCCGGACCAGAGCTTTCACACAAAGCCAGGCCACGTCCTAACACAGTTCTCACACTAGGCTCCATCCTGACTTCACCCCGGTTGATGGTGGCCTCTGCTCACATCACTAACGAACATCTGGCCTCAGCTGCTGGGCTTCGGGGAATATCAGGTTGCTGTTACAAAGGTTTGTTGGCAGATAATTTTAAAGAAACATGTTCTGAGAATGTTTTTACAATCTCCACCTCTACCGGCTCTGTCTTAAAATCTGTTTCTCACTATCACT
>NW_009215955.1:0-4366 GCF_000690835.1 Fulmarus glacialis | reverse complement strand
ATCCCTCCCAGCAGGGCCACCAGTCCTGGAGTTAGAGGAGAGTGTTTGGCTGGTGGGATGGCAAAGGGCAGCCATGGGGTGCCTAGGGAGGAAAGGGACAGGGGGACGTTTGTCCACGCAGTTCTATGAGGTGACCATTTGTCCTCACAGTCCCCCCTAAAGTGACTGTCGGTCACTTCTTGCTGAGCAGCTGGTAGGCCATTAACAGGCCTCTTGCTTGTGCAGATGCATGTGCGGTCAGCTGATAGGGCAGGAGCAGGCACCTGGCTTGTGCGGGTCTATGTGATGCCACTGACACATCTCCTCCCACTGTCCCACAACTCGTTATCGTCACAGGTTACAGTTATTTCCTTTGATGTGGTGGCAGTGGCATGGGACGTTGCACTCAGTGCACAGCCATTTCTTTCAGCCACTCCTTATTCCTTAAACATTTCTTCTGCTGCTTCTTCCTTCTTGCTTGTTTCCTTTGCTTCAGAATGGGTCCTCTGTGGTCCACAGTCCCTTTGGGGAAGTACCTTTTCTGGCATGGTCTTATTCATAGACCACAGTCCCTTTGAGGTGTACCTGCTCTTCCATGGAGCACCTCCTACTGCTCTGACCTTGTTGTTCCTTTTTCTGGGTGTTTACTTCTTTCCTAAATACATTGTCACTGAAGTGCCACCAACTCCTCTTGTTCAAAGGAGGTGAGCTGACTGGAACCAGCCATCAACAGCACAGGGCACTTCATGATCTCCTTCCTCAGAGGTCACCCTGGTAGCCCTCCTCCTCCTCCTCCCCCTCCCCCAAACCTTGCCAATTATGCCCAATACAATTCTTTACCGCAGTACAGCTTCAATGGCTTGATCGGGATGACTATTTTGCTGAGATTTTATTGGGCTTTGTGCATATTCACCATAGTAGGATAAAAGGATTACAGGATTACATTTATGAAGTACTGCAGTGTACTTCTGCCTTTCTACTTTAGCTTAAGGATGGCTTGCTAATAACAGCTGTCATTAAGAAACAGATAAGAAACATGGTCATAACCCCACCTCCACTTGGGAAATGCTTTTGAGAATCTTGTCCTTGGCTCCCATCCGTGCTACACAGAAGCTATGTTGCAGCTCTGTCTGCGGCAAGTCTTGTACCTTCCCGTTCCTGATACCAGTCCTGTCCCCTTGGCTTGATGGGATCTGAATTGTCACCTCAGACTTGCTGGGTGATCACTGGACTCCTGGCTGATGCTGGCTACACTCTCCAGACCTGATTCTTACCCTGAGTTTGCTTTGACTTCCTGGCTCTTTGTTGGTGATGTAACAACCTTCCTCCTTTGCTGTGACCCTCAGTTCCTAGCTCACCTTCCCTGTTCTTGACACCATAGCTGTCAATGGAATACAGTGGGTTTGCCATAGGACTGCCCAGGGAGCTTTTGTACATGAAGAATGATTTATTCATAAATCTTGGCCCCTTGGTCTTTGCTGGAGCTACATCAGTTTCACATCAGCTGGAAACCTGGTTATTTGTCCTCGGTGATGCTAAGTTATTTTGTCCTTTTCGTGAAATGAGACATTTTTCCCAGTGGTTTAAGTGATCCAAACTATAAACTGGTTTTATATCCCATTAAGTAAACTGTCCAACTAGTCAAATTGGCTTTGATCCACTGACACATTTTAGGCTGAGAAGCCTTGCACTTTCAAAATTATTTTTCCCAAGAATGGGATGAATCGTACCTGAGAACTGCCTGCCTTTCTCCACTAAGTGATGATAGAGCCTAGGTGATCAGACCCATCAAAATGTGAACATGCTTATTGGTACAGAAGATGAACCTCTTCATTTCCACTCCTCCATGGTTTTGCTTTTTAACGATGCCTTTCTTCTCTTCATATAGAGAGACCTAAAACCATCTAGACACCAAAATGAGGTGCCTCAGGGTGGGGGACAACTTACTGTGCATGATTTTACATAATGATACAACTTGCCCTGTTTCTCTTATTAGCACATACTAAACTTTGAATGGGTTTGGTAGTACACAGCACTTAATTGCTTCCCTCATATTTCGTGGTTAAAATTTGCTGAACAAACACAGAAACTTAATTATTCCAAGTTGGATATTTCACAGTTATTAAAGACACCTCAAGGTAGAAACTAGCGTCAAGGAGCAACGTAGACTTTTTGCCTCCCTGTGTACACTCATTTTCTCAAATACATCCATCATCTCCCATATTACATTATACTATGGGTGTAAAAACAATTTAAGGTTTCTCTTAGCTTTTCAGATAGCTGAGCTGAAGTCTTGGTATAAACTGTAGCAACAGGTTGCCCCCCTATAACAGCTGTAGATGAGTGCACTTATCAATCCTGATATTAGTTAAAGAAAACTTGGTAGGTGTGAATTGTCTATCCAAAAAACATTGTCTTTATTGTAAGTGATTACAGCTCAGCTACTTTAGTGGAAGAAACATTCACTTTAAGGACACAAGTCATCTCATACTAGCATAGGTTTCAAAGTTTGGGCAACAGATTCATCCCCTCAAGTTGCTATTTCTAAGTATTAACTATAAAGGTACAAACCATTTCCTAATTGCAGACATTTGGTGACATTTGACATACCCAAGGATAATGAGCATGGCCTTGATTTACTACTTCAGGCCAGGTTTCACATGTCCTTTCTGCCAGTCCCATAAACTTACCTTGGACACCAACGGACATCTCAAGGGGCGCAAGGCACCAGTGCATGGGCAAATGAGTCAAACCTCATCTAAAAGCTTGTGAAGAAATTACTCAAAGGTTGATCTCATATGTCTCATCTGTTAGCAATGGAGCTGTGACCCTAGACTAGAGGTGTCTGATGTCATTTTAGGTGATCCAGCATCTTTTTCCTGCTTCAAAGCAGTTCAGGTTTCCTACAGGTCCTCTATCATTCCTCTCAGCCTCAGGCAGACATGTCAGATAGCCAGGAGCATTTCTGAGCACACTAGACAGATCTGCTGAAACAAGCAAAATAACACCTATGTGTCTTTTCCATGAATGCCTAAAATGAGAGAGGATGAATCCTAACCATGAAGTTTAAACATGCTATAAACCTGAGGGGAGAAACCTCAGGACCAATCCATTCTTGTTGCAGGTTGACTGAGATTCTTCAAGTAGCTAAAGGAGAGCAATGTTAAAAAAAAATAAGAAAGGGAATGCATTTGAAACTGACCAAGATTTCAGTTCAGCCTAACACAGTGAGCAATAACAGCTTGTCCTCAAGCATGGAGAATAGCGTGGTTCTTTCCCCTTTCATCCCATTTTTTCTAGTTGTCTGAAGATTAAAGCCTTGTTCCAGAAAATCCTGCTATCGAATTATTAAGAAACAGAAGGTATCTACCCTTTATTTAAGGAAGTGTTTCTTCTTTTCTCCTCTAATTGGTTCCACAAACCCCCTTCTTCCCAACTTTCTTTTTATGAGCATTGTCCTCAAAGCCTTCTTCATGTCTTGATTTCTTAGGCTGCAGATGACAGTCCAGATGTAAAGCCATGATGATGATAATTTTGCCTATTATAATGATGAGATAAAGAACTAAGAAGAGAAAGAAGAGTGAAAGTTGTATTTCTCGGTGACTGGGAAGTCCCAAGACGATAAACTCTGCTGGGGAGCTATAGTTCCATGACTTTCCTATGGTCTGCAAGGGTATACAGCAAGAGCATCAGAGGTTCTGCATGCTTTTTAACAAAAACTCTGGGAAGAGATGAAGTATGTTTTCCTTTCCTGACTGCTTGTGCTTTGCCATATTCATGGTGATAGTCTACCCAGGGCCGTGTATATATTCCTCCAATTAGCCAAAGCTGAATCAGAGAGAAGTAAGATGCCTGCAATATAAGTCTTTGGGATAAACAGTTATCTCTTGTTTCCTCCTTGATATCTCAGAAATACGGTTCTTCATAAATTTTAGGCTGGGATTCACCCTATCTAAATTTAGACACCTTCCAGGTAAATACTTACCTGTAGAAAAGGTACCCAAAGAAACAGGCACCTAGGTGTACCATTGCACTGCTCTGTTTTAAATTACTGCATTTGGCAGGGCAGGTCCTTGACTGGTTCTCCACTAGTTTTGAAGGGAACCAAGGATGAACAGCTGACACATAGACATTCTGGCTGCCTGTATGCCCTAGATGAATTCTCCCCCCTCTTATTGGTGGTAGGATGGGATTCTCTTGCCTAAATATTAACATTAAGTATTTTTAAGATGCACTTGCATACCTGATATGGTTTCCAGATGCTGTTTTAGAACAGTGCAGGCTTCCTGAATGTCTTGTATCATACTTGGCACCATGTTGTGGATGTGTGAGAAATGCATGTTTAGTCCTCTGTTGTTGGAAGACACATAATGAGCGATTCAAACTA
>NW_009215954.1:0-20854 GCF_000690835.1 Fulmarus glacialis | reverse complement strand
AGGGCTGCAATCCATTCTCTACCCAGCCTATATTTGCGCGTGGGATTGCCCTCACCCATGTGCAGGACCTTGCACTTGGCCTTCTTGAATTCCTGCACGCATACTGCGATCTTGTATGAGCCAGTGATACAGAGAGAAAATAAAAAAGGCTGTTAAAAGCCACTGTGTCAGCCCTACCAAATGCAGAGGTATGACAACAGCTCCAATGGACCATCGGTGTGATCTGCTGTAGCAAATGCTTTCCTACACCAGCTGTTTACTATCTCACTTTTCACTAAATCACTGAGTGATGCAGAAAACTGGAAGCTCTCTGAGAACAGCAATCAAAATCATGGGAATCACCATGAGGATAAGAAGCAGCTGTTAAAACATTTCTACATGGGCTTCCAGGGGAGAGAGGGATCAGCTCTGAAGGATGGAATGTGAGACTGAAAAACATGCATTGCATTTTCCAGTTCAAATTGCTGTTGTTCATCTGTGTCCAAGTGGGCTTGGTATGATGGTACAGGGAGAAGTGATGCTGTTGAGGAGCAATGAGCTATCCTTTCAGCTTAGTTCAAATTCTGCTTTAGAGAACATACACAAAAACTATCTTGGACTACATCAAACTTCCTCATTTGCATTATCTAGGCTGCTGGGCTGGTGGATGTGAGGCCCAGGAACAGAATGAGTTGAGATGTGCATCGAAAAAAGTGCATCAGTGAAACAACACAAGCTCAAACAGCAGAGGAGCTTTCTACAGGATGGGACTGGGGTTTGTGCAGAACCAGAGCAGAGACCTGAAATCTGTGCATCCTGCCTTTTGTCTTTTCGTTAACATTTTGTTTTTTATATTATGACAATGGCAAGAAGTGTGTTTATGAATGCATCAGTGCACAAGGGTGGGTCTGCCATAGGAAAGCTGGCAGGCTCTGAATACCTTTGTAAGGTGTTTACACAGCAATCCAAAGAGAAGCAGTTCACAAAGCAATACTTACCTGAAGGAACTGAGAAAACTTCATGGATCTAATTCCTACCCACCTAAAATAACTGAGCTCTGTCCACACCACAGCACTGTGGTATCTGAGGACCTATTGTTAAACCTTTGAGAATGCCCTGCTCCCTGGTCAATGTGCCTGATTTGAGATGGTTTAGATAAAGTAAGGGTACACAGCAGTCCCTCCCTGTACCAGTCACAGGAAGGGGCTGCCAGGCCTGTTGATTCCCTTTCTATCCTGGCAAACTAGTTTGACCTCTGGGATGGCTATGAACCTGACAGACTTGAAGGAGTGCACTCTGGTAATAACATTCATGGAGTTCAAGCAGAGGAATCCATAAAGTGTGGTGATTTTCAGAAAGCTTTGGGAGAGGGGGTGGAACCTCGGTTTCTCAGTGCTGCAAGGGTTTGAATGGAGGTAACTGCATCAGCATATTCCCTTAATTCCTGGAAAGTCTTGGTGCCCCAGGGATAACAGAATGTATCTGCCATTTTGTCAGAGTGGGAAAACTCCAAGCCTGAGGGCAGGATCTCCGAGTTCTGTATAATAGGAACAGGAGAAAAAACAGCTCTTAAGGTAGTGACGTACACCCTGTGTGCACACAACACAGGCAGGGGCTAGGACTGCATGCTGTTGAAGTACAGCTTTATAAACACAGCACGGACTTTGCACTGCAGGACATCTTTCTTCCCCTGCACTATTGATCTACAGCCCTGCCTTGGGTACTCTGGCTGGTTGCAATTAACACAGGGTTGCACATGAACCGCTGACACTGCCTTTCCCCTTCGCACCTCACCAAGAAAAAAAAGTTTAAAAAAGAGCAGCAATGGTGACAGAACTCTACCCGCCGTCATTAAGCACTTGCTTAGCATCATTCAGCTTCCAGTCCTGGGGATGTGACCTCGCTGGGGGTTGTTCCCTCCCCTTGTGGGTGGCAGGCTACAGGAGGGCAATTCCACTGGCTGACACGGCAAGTTACAGAGAGGGGGCCGGCTGCAGTAGAGGAGGCAGCCGGTTGGCAGGGCTGGAGCACCAGCAACGGGAGGTGTTTGCCACCTAGTGGCTTTGTGAGATCAGCTTTGGCACGAGCCTCTCCCTCTGCCTTCTCACAGTGCTGCAGCCCTGCTGTACAATCCTTGTTTCTCTCCCTTGTCTTTTCCCAAGACCTGTAAGGAAGGTGAAGAAAGGTCAGAGCAGTGATAAAGCTGGGTTGTTTGGGTAGAGTGAGTCAGCTCTGATTTGGTTCTGTTCTGTCTGGGCTGGCCTCCAGAACATCAGGAGTCAAAAAAAAAAGCAAAGCAAATTTGCAAATAGGAAGCAAGGGCTTTCCTTCAAACCCTAGGGCATAAGGGCTCATTTTTGCTGAAGGAAGTGGTTCAAAACATTCTGCAGGCTTCTCATAATGAAGCAATATAAAAAGTCCTTAAGCCAGGAGGGGAATCCATTCTTCTGGAAGCCTTCACTTTTCACAGTGTCCTTAAAGGCAGAGCCTGCAAGTGAACTGCTATAGAGGGCTTCCCTCAACACGCCTATTCACCTACACCAGAGAGTTCAAGAACTGTAGGAGTCTGGATGAGAAAGCAAGCCTATGAGAGAGTGTTTGAGTCTGATCTGCTCAACTTAAGAGCAAAGGGATATCAAGGCCACAATGGAGTTCTACATGTTTCATACCAATTGAATTAGGAAGAAGGCAGGAAATGTTAGCCATCAGAGCTGTATCCAGCTATGCTGTTTAAGCAGGTTCATGGTGGAGACATATCATGCACGTTTACAAGACCATGTAACATAATAAGGTGTGTGTCAGGGTTGCAGCTGTTGCCTCTTGTGGCACAGCACAAAGTTGGCCATGGGTCTGGTGAGGGCAGGGAAAGAAAGGAAGAAACTTCGCAAGGTTTTATTTGAGGGCACTGTTAGTGTACAGAGAAAAGCACTACAAGTACAGCTTCTGTGAGTGTTTGCATCGACTTTCTGGGGTTCACTGAAGGCAATCTTTATGCAATGGGAGTGAAATTACATCCCTTCATTGGGCCTACATGTTACTAGTTGGTTTTACTCCTCTCCTCCGCTTTACACATTTCAGCCAAAGTTACTGCCCTGAGCACCGATATTCTCTTCCCTTCAGAGCACATTGCTACAAAGGGAAGGTAATGGTCATCTTAGTTTCCATTTTCTCCCTTGCAAGCCTTATGCATGGCAGCCTTTGTGAACTGCTGCTAACTGGTCTATCAAGATAGTCAGAAAATTAAGATAAAGCAGTGGGCTGTTTGAGTGAAGGGACTTCCGCCTTCCTCAGACCCTTTGCTGTATATTGTTAGGAATACAGCAGTTACAGAGGTTATGATAGAGAAAAAGCAGTTCCTTCATCCAGGGGATAATGCAAAGATGGGAGGTAAAAGAAAGCAGAGGTTTTTTTCTGAGCCTGACCTGGCCCTGAGTTACAGGAGGAGACAAAGTCTTCAGTCAGTGGGAAGTAAAAATGCCGTGGAATCCATAAGGCATTTGCACTGCGACTTCTGCTCGCCCCAATTCTCTGAAGGTCTCCGCATCCAAGACAAGCAGGAAAGCGCTTTGGTTCTGCAGGATGAAAAGAAAGCCAGAATGAATGCCCAGGCTGAACTTCATTCCACTGTCCAACCCACTACATCTGTCACCCACAAGAGAGTCCAAATGTACAACCAGGCCATACAGTCAGGTACAACCAGACCATACAGACTAAACCTGTAAGACAGGTGCCAGGAGCACTGATAGTCACAGATGCCACTCAAGAAACACTGACATTCCAAGTTTGATGTTTGCCTGGCTGTGCTTGGCGGTTGCAGAGGCACACACCTTGGGGAGCATGGTGCTAGAACTATCTGCCAGAAAGCCTCAAATTCAGTTTTGTGGTTTAGAAAGTATACCTAATACTATATGACTTTGACAAACTAGTAGCAATAAGTTACCTCAGTGGGGGAGACCACAACAGACAAGATGACTCCACTGTCTTCTGCCGTGGCATTAGGCACTGGCACAAACACAGGCTCTGATGGGTAGGATCCATCCTCCTGCCAAATCTAGCAAGCACAGTAACATATGGATGTGTTTGATTTCATTAATACTTGTCTACTAGAGTTAGCAAGTTGGAGTGCTCTCCACAAAGATACCAGGCATACTCTGTGCTCCAAGAAACCTATAGTTCAACCTTTTAATTAATTCTTTTGATTCCAGTAGTATGATGGTGCCAGTGTTGTGACAGCATGCCCATTGTGCCAGGCATCATGCAAACAGGGAGTGAAAAGGGTTCCTATTACTTATTTCATCCAATAGTTTGCACTGGCACAGGTATAAGCTACAAGCTCAGAAAACACCACCGTCCTAGCTGGCAAAGCCACCTTCACACCACTCTAATGCAGACCATGTTGTGCCCAGGCAGTGTGGAGAGAGAGGTGCCATGCCAGCAGAGAGGAGATCTATCACCATCACCACCTGAGGGCATAGCTGCTGCTCCTACTGCAGGCAGAGCCATAGCAAACCAAAGCTGTGCTGAAGGAGGGCACTCTTACTGCAAAATGAGTATCCGGAGCAGAACAATTAAAATTGGTATCTTTTTCTGAGGATTCCTAACTCTCTCTAGCCTCCAGGAAAGTCTCTGATTAATAAGCATTTAACGCTTTGGAGATCATTATTCCCTGCTTAAGGGAGACACAGGAAAAATCCCAGCTTGTGTTTCATAGAATAGAATCATAGAATAGTTTGGGTTGGAAGGGACCTTTCAAGGTCATCTAGTCCAACCCCCCTGCAAGAAGCAGGGACATCTTCAACTAGATCAGGTTGCTCAACCTAACCTTGAATATTTCCAGGGATGGGGCATCTACCACCTCTCTGGGCAAACTGCCAGTGTTTCACCACCCTCCTTGTAAAAAATTTCTTCCTTACAGCTAGTCTAAATCTACCCTCTTTTAGTTTAAAACTATTCCCCCTTGTCCTGTTGCAACAGGCCCTGCTAAAAAGTCTGTCCCCATCTTTCTCATAAGCCCCCTTTAAGTACTGAAAGGCTGCAGTAAGGTTTCCCCGAAGCCTTCTCTTCTCCAGGCTCAACAACCACAACTCTCTCAGCCTTTCTTCAAGGAGAGGCGTTCCATCCCCCTGATCATTATCGTGGCCCTCTTCTGGACCCGCTCCAACAGGTCTATGTCTTTCTTGTGCTGAGGGCTCCAGAGCTGGATGCAGTACTCCAAGTGGGGTCTCAGCAGAGCAGAGTAGAGGGGCAAAATCACCTCCCTCGCCTGCCGGCCACACTTCTTTTGATGCAGCACTTGTGTTTGCAGTTGAAAATATCCTAAACCTTGTTTCTTGCCCCAGTCATAAATACTTCGGCAGTTTACCTCCAACTGCCTATGCTACTTGGGTATTTTCTGTACTGTCTGGTAAGAGATGACTCTTCTTTGGCCTGGAAGACACATGCATACTTTATCCAACCCTTTCTGTTCCATCATCTATCCAGGAACCTGGATATCCTCTCCTGTTTGGCAAGCATTCATAGGTGCTAGGTGAGAGATGAATTAGGAATCTCATCTCAGACCCATTTGAACAAAGACCCCTAAAGAGTAAAGTGCCTAGTAAATGACATATCTTCAAGGCCAGTTCAGTGGAATGACTCCCATTGCTGAAAAAAGATCATCTCACTTCACCTCACCTTGAAATTCTTGGTCTCCACATCAACCTTGATCAAGGAATCTCCAACCAAATGCCGAAAACCACATCCATAGAAGTAGCGGTACCTCCTACCATTGTACCGAGAGTAGTTGATCTGAGGGAACTCCAAGCCCCCAACCTTTTCAAAGCCCTCAGGGTGGAGATTTTCATGTGTGCACCAGACCTAGAAGAAGTATGCATTACACAAGTGTCAGTTTAGCTGTGACTGGGCAGAAGACCTGAATGGTCCCACCAACCCACTGTACAAGCATTGTGGAGAAGAAATGTTTAAAGATGAGCCTGACATTGCACTGAGGCAGGTGGAAGCACCAATTCCATCCCCCTTATCTGTTTCACCCAAAGAACTGACTCATCATCGCAGACCTTGGAAACTTCGAGGATCAGTCTAATGTGAAAAACAGGAGCAAGTCCATGTATTCCTGCACTCCTAGCTCAGAAAATCCCAGGTCCAGCACTCAGCAATCTGATGTACAAAGCACACATAGAGATGACTCCACTCACAGTGGACAACACTTGTTCTAGACCACCGAATGCCACTCTCTAGGGTTGTTCAGAGCTAGAAACAAAGAGCAGTTCTGCATCCAGGTGAAAGCATGGAGGATTTTGTCAATGAAGAAGCTGAAGTTTGGCCAATTATCGTAAAGGCTCATAATCCACTTGGGCATTTTTGGTAAGTCACAATCTGTCTTTGCTCTCTCATTTAAGGCAACGTGGTAGTCTTTGTACTAAAACACTAAGTCCCATCTTAGTAATGACCAAACCTCGCTTGCTTGCTTGGTGGACAAGATCTGAGAAGATAATAGCACAGGATGATAACTGTTGCAGGCAATCTCACCACGGCCATAAATGCAGTCATGTAAGTCTTTAATACATACCTTGCCATCTGCATCTTTCACAGCTCTTGCCAATGTATAAGGCAGTGGGTTCAGATTCTTCCCCACAGGTGTATCTGAATTCACATTCAATGGGAGAACAAAGCGACGAGGGAAGGCTCGGGATATTGAGTCATAGATCTATTACAGAGACAGAAAGTTATGCTGATGGAGAAAGGAGAGTGGCATTTTGGGCTACGTGCCTTTTTTGGGAACAATTCTGAAGTTTTAGACATTCCTCCTACCCCTGAAATCTTCTTCTTCTTTCTATTATGTGTTTTACCAGGTTCTGGTAAGGGCTCTTTTTGTTCCAGTACTTTACAGTAGAAAACAAAAAGACAACCAGTTAAATGGGTCAGCATTGCTTTCACAGTAATTAACGCTGAGTTGGGTATGCAAATCACTCCGTTATCCTCCAAATCCAGCATTGGGACATATGCTGCACTATATTTTATTCAGTTAGAACAGACTTACTTTTTGATCCTTTTTACAGCCTGTCCACATATGACCCACTGACTGTGTGACTTATGCCCTTCTTGCCCAACCAAGATCATGAGCTAATAGGGGGATTACAGAAAATCGGACCTCCATAGCACTGAGCAAGCAGAGGGGATACCCCTGCTGGAAACCCACCTTCTACAGCCCTATTGGTGATTAGTGGCAGTCCCACTTTGGAAGCCTGAGGCTGAACAAAGCGCTGAGAAACTTCCACGTTATTTTAAATAATATGAACCATGCATGGAAGAAGAACTTTGTAAGTATATAAGCTGCATGCGGTTACAAAGATTCAGAAGAAAAACTGCTTGATTGTAGACTGTCTCAGATCTTTGTGGGATGACAGCATGATATGGACACCGACCACACTGCTTGCTGTTAATCTCGGAGGGTAAATGTAAGCTTTCTGTGACATTAATGGAAGGAGGGGCTTGTCTAGAGGATGCCTGGAAATATCTGCCTAAATGCTCTACATCAGCCTCTGGAGGAGCCTCCTTCTCCCCTGGATGATAAGGCGAGCAGAAGGAGACTACTGTACCTCAGTTCGATGCCTGAAGTTAGCCCGCATGATTTTCCTCTTTCGTTCTCAGGTACACATGGACTTCATGTTTGGGAAGTCTAGGGTAGTGGTGGATTTATTTGGGGAGCAAAGGGGAGAGCAAACTAGCAGCCCCCAGTGTGGCACACATTCAGCAAGTTGCATGAGAGGAATAATTCCACCATTGCCACTAAAGTTCTGTTCAAGCCAAGTTTAAAACCCATAATACTTCCAAATATTAAGCCTTCTAAATAAAATAGGTGGCAAGGACCCTGTTCTGGTGTTTTTCAGTTACTTCAATCTGTAACTCACCAGTTCAATGTGAAACTTCACTTCAATCATATGTGTTAATCTTGAAACCCTATTTTCAAAGCTTTTATATTTTATGTAACCACAGTAAACTGATTGGTTGACGAACTCTGCCAGGCAAAATACAGTTTAGTCAGCAAGCAAAAGGAGTAAGCATGATTCGGGGAAAACAGACAAATCATGCTCAGGCATGCCTTAGTCTTTCGGTGCAGCATAAATTTAAGATTCTGTTCTGAAATGACTTGCACTCGTGTGTGTATACAGTTTAATGGCTATGCTACTTGTCAGTTAAAGAACGTGGGTGTTGGAAACACGTGCCTAATGTTGACATAAGGACACCTTCAGACAGATCAAATTATCTCTCTTTTGTGCTCAGAGAAGACTGAACAAAAGCTGGAACCAGTTTGCAAAGCAAACGGTCGTACTAACACTATGCTGTACCTGAATTAATGTTCACCACATCTTTGCAAAAAAACAACAAAGGAAAGCAGAACAAAATGACCCTACAGGGACACAACTATACACTTTTTAGATCAGAACTGACTTGCTTCTAGACAGATCAGAACATAGACAGAGGAAGTTCAGATTTGTCTGAACATGTTGTAGAAATGCCTGCCCTTCACCCACAATATGGTGGGTTTCCAAACACATCTGCAGTACAAGAAAATGAAAGCACCCCCACTTTTCCAATGTATGACCCATGCAAAATAATGCCTTTTACATGGCTTTAAATGGTGCTTTTGACAGAGTTGGACATAGTAAGTGATTTATGAGTACATGCTGTTGTGAGGTGAATGTGACAAACAATGTAGGGGTTCCAGTGATGTTTGTGTTTCTGTGATTTACATAATAAAGGCTGGATTTCTGAAGCAATGCCTTTAAACAACAGGGTTTCTTTTTCTTTTGCCCTTTAAAAGTCATGCAAAAACTTATTTTGCATACTTTCTTAGGGGAAAAATTTTATTACACAGGGATATGGAAAATGAGTATCATTAAAAATGAGATTTTCAAACAGAAGTACATTCTGCCAGGCTGATGGATATCTGTGTCACACACCAGTTTTAAAAGTTTCAAGGAAACGCTCCATGGAGATTATCTGATAAGAGATTTAAAAGGAAAGAAAAATACCAACATATCAATAGATCATAATTTTAGTTTTTCAATATAGTCGTGGTTCCTTTTGCCAGTTCACATCCTCCGCCTTGTGGTTCCCCATAGTGTTCTCCATTCTATTAACCTGAACCTTGCCTCAGAAAAGTAACTCAGCCAGCATGGGGCCCCATCAGATCCTATGCAACACAAATGCAGAGATCTTACCTGATCTAGACCTTCCCCACTCCTCCGCAGATTCTGAAGTTTGTAAGTAGCCAGAGTTGTTCCATCATCCTGGCAGCACAGATCAAGGACCACACAGCCATGATCTTCAAACGCATTGATTTGATGGAAAGTAGCAAAGGGCTTACTGTACCACTGCCCTGGCAGGACCTACGGTGACCATAAGAGAGGCTAAATTTCCTCTCTAAAGATCCTAGCCACACCTCAAAGAGTTTTCTCTTCTCTCCCCCATTTCATTCCCCACTCATTCCTTGGTATTCGTCTTGTGCCCTTGTGTTACTACAGAATGGCTGCTTTAAGCCAGTAAGTAGGCAAAACCAGATGAAGAAAAGCCAAAATGTAAAGCAGCCCAGGATAGGCCCCTTGCTGTCATGACTCCATCCCTACAGCATCATTCCCAGGCTATGACTGACCTTTTTATATTCCGTAGTACTTGGGAACTGCATTTCAGTCCCTGTGCTGCAGTCCCAGGAACCCCAAACTGCTTATTTCTGCCTGTTCTTTTAGGGCTGGCAAATAAATGAATCAATAGAGAGGAAAATACATGAAGTAATCCCATTTCTAATAAACTTACAGCCATGCTTATAAAGCCTATATTGCAGTAATTTCTGGATTGATTCATACAGCTATCTGTGGCTGCTACCCAGCACTCTTCTCTTGGGATCTAAGATGCCAGCTACAGCTGCACAACTGCTGGAAAGGCCAAAGATTCACCTACCTCCCCAGTGTGCTTATTCACCACATGGAAGCAAGTATTATACTGAGGCTCCCAGCTTATCCCTTCAGAAATGGCTTTCCCACGGAGTTTGGAAGTGATAATCTGCAACAGATTCAGCTTGATGGGTTGTTCAATGAAAATTATGTAGTTTTCACTCATTCCTGAAAAGAGAAGGAAAGAGATATCACCCAAGTATTAGGCAAATGAGATGATAAAAAATTTCAGGGGCAGAGGGCAGTGAACAGCCCTTTCTGCCTCACAGTAGGCTAAATCCACAGAGTTTGAGATAGAGAGCATTCTTACCAAAGCTGTGATAGTAGGAGGGTTTCATCTTATCCATTGGAGCAATGGAGCACAGCACTTTTGCTCCCTCTAATGTGTCATTACAATTTGACTTTTGTGGAGGGACCTGAATGATATTATACCTAGACTTGTTCAACACCACTGAGATGTGAGACTGTCCATATTCATGAAACCAAAGTCAGGCTCTGTTCCTTTCTGTTTTCCTAGAATACTAGGAAGAACCACAGTCATAGCTAAACTGAGCAGAAAACAAAAAGGCAGTTATCAAGTCAATAAAACAATCAACAGAGGATTACCTAGCAAAAAAAGAAGCTTGAAAGGAAGTAGAAGGATCTTCTCAGTCTGGTAGACTGCCATCTAATTTTACTGTCTGCAATGCATTCCTTATGTTAACTTAGGGTATCCTATAATAACAGGATCAGGAAGAAAAACAAGTTCATAGCTTGTGTATCAAAGGAAATGAAAACTTTGAGCCTTGGTGATGACTGACGCTTATTTCATAAATCTGAGCACATGGGCAGGAAAGAATGGCACATTTGAATAATAATCTACAGTTTGATCTCTCCATCTGAAAACAGCATGTGCTGCAAAGCAAGATATTGCTAAAGCCAAAAGGAAATGAAAACAGCAAGAATGAAAAATGATCAAAATTGGGCAACTGTTCAGTGAACTGGAACCAGTCTGAGATATCATAATAAAGGGCAGTGGCTGTTTTCACGGGCCTTGGGCACCTGAAGAAGAAGGCCTTGATGTAACAAATGGTGAATGCTAGCTCTGAGCAGCCATGTCAATGTAACTAGATCCCAACTAGATGTAACGCTCATAGTTTTGGGAAGAAGAAAAATATCCCCGAAAATTCAGCTTTGCTGTAAGATAGCCAGGTCACCGTAATAAATTCCACCTTCTCTCCTGTATAAACCCTTATGGTCCTTATCAAAAGCCAATTATTGGAAGTTGAAAACGTGTGGCTAATTGTCAAAATTCTTCAGATGAGGCTTCAATGCTGAATGGGACTTCAAAAATCATTCTCCTGTTTTCCATCAAAGTTTGGGAGAGGAACAGGGGAATCCGTTGGATATTCACAGGACAAAGTCAAAAGCATCTGAAACTAATTGCTGAGAGAAACCATTTTTATGGGACAGACTGACACCCTGAATTAAGAAGTAATCTGGTTTGCCATCACTTTGACACAAAGAGAAACAGCATTTTCAAGGTCTCTTTAGACACTGAAGTTTTTTCAATAACTGCTCCTTGAAGCAGCAGCAAGAAGCAGCCTGTACACCCTGCCCACAAGCCAGGCCTAGTTATGCCCAGTCTTACCATGTTTCCCATAGGAATTGCCCATGTTGTATGTTGTTCCATCAGACTCATAATGAGGATGAGCAGTGGCCCCATTCACTGCAACAAATTTGCTCCAGTCTACCTGCAAGTTCCAAAGATTTTCAGTCAGTATAGAAGTTTCCTGTTGCTCTGTAGCAAGCCACAGTCTTTCTAAATGTTGATTTTGTGAAAGTCTGAGGAAGAATAGCTTGATGATTATGGCCCTAACGTGAGATCTGGACTTAAGCTTTCATTTTGCCGGCAATCTTCCCCAAATCCTTAAAAATTAACAATGTTTCTCTCTGTGTTAGTCCTACCAGTAAAATGGGACTAATAGCACTAGCCATTTCTCTGGGAGACATGAATATTACTAATGGCAGGAAGTGCTGACACAGTGGGAATGTTGGCCATATGAGCATTTTAGCTAGGACCCCATCCACAGAAATTCTGTGTAATATCCACAGAAAGACATACGTGAAGAGACAGTCACTCCCCAAAAAATCACCAAGTTTTTTGAAAGCACCCATAGCTAATTGATAGTCAGTGTTTACTCTCCCCACAGGGAAAACAGTTTAGCTTCACTGTCTACAGCTAGAAGGAACAGTTAGGGCAAAGGTACAGTTGTGAGTACTGTTAACATGTATTCCTAGTTCCTGGGTTAAGGAATGGTTTGGGCTCAGACAGTGGAGGGGATGTGTTGGGAAGAAAGTCTGAAGGAAAAAGTTGGAGGAAGATCAATCCATGCATTGAAACATTAAAGCATGGACGATACCCTTTTTTTCCAAAAGTTTAAAAAAATGGCTTTCAGGTATCCAACCTGAGACCCTTTGGAAGGCCCCAGTAGAAAAGAGTGCCACATTGCTGGAAGCTTAGAAAACCATGTCCTTTTAAGGCATTTCAAATCGGAGAGTTTAAATGTGAAATCATCCCTTCCATTTCTTCACTTAGCCAAAAAATACCAGTCTGCATCTACAAAGCAGCTTAAGGGGATTTTTTTTTTTAATGACAAGATGGCTCAACAGAGCTGAACATTCAAACTAAAAATACCCATGCATATTTTCATCACTGCATTATGGTTTACAAAACAGATAAAACAGCAAATCGTCAAATTCTCCATTTCAATATGCAAGTAGCACGCTATACTTCATAAACAGTTTCATCATGACTTAAAACTGATCCTGTAGGGAGGGAGGGACTCCTGGAATGCCTCCCTTGAGATCTGAGGGTGTGCTGAGCCTGGTATTTTGTGGTATTAAATAGTCCATGGTAACATACAGGCACAGTAGTTAATACTGACTCAGGAATGGCAGAATCCTTCCTCAGTCCTTCTCACAGTCATCCAGCCCAGCAAATACCCTAATCCCTTCTAAGGGTGCAGGCAGGGGGACCTATATAGCTTATGCTGTCATTTCACAAGTCATATTTTTCCCTCAAACACAGCCACACTCCTGTGAGACAATGCACAGAACATATAGGAAGACTTCTACTCTGACTTTTTGTTCATTTGCTAGCATGGGACAAAATAAAGTGGCAGCTGAACTTTGACTTGACTTTACATTGACTTCACCATCCATTTGCAACAGAGGTTTTAGTCAAGACTTTGAAGGGCCGTTTTGGAGTGTTTAAAGCTGGTGTAAAAAGGAGATAAAGGGAACAGATAGGAAGAATGAAGAGATAGGGCAAGAATACAGATCTGAGATCAGTGACGTTAACTTCTTCCTGTATGCACTTTTATTCTTCACACACTGGTAGGTTCAGACAAGTCCAGACAAGTAGTGAGCGTACTGGAAGAATGCCAGCGGTACCCAAACGGAAATGAGTCTATATCTGTCTCTCCCCTTGCTTGCTACAGTGGGCAGTGACTGAATCTTCGCTCATGAGAGCTGCCTTATTGCTAAGTAGATTTTTCAGGGAGTCGAGCACACCATCAAGGTGCTTATGGCTATGGCCCAGAGCTGCACTGATAATTTCTTTTGGAATCTGGGTTCCCCCTTATTGCTCTTAGAAACAGCAAGGAGTGATTCTCCTGTACCATAAGTTAACCCCCTTATCCCACCTGCCCACACCTTTTCCTTCGTTTCAAGCGTTTCCGGGTCCACTTTGTACATGAAGATGTTCTCATTGCTGACATAATAGTCTCCTTTATACACAACGTAGTTCACACTGGCATTGTCACTTGGTTCTGAAATGAAATCACGGAGTTGTACACAGATCTGTTTACGCTCACATCACATTATAGCAAGTTAGACATGTTTAAACAAGTAAAGCCATTTGCAGTGACACTAATCCCTCTGTGATTGATTAGAAATATCTCTCTAATCTACAAAGACACTCAGGAAACTGTCTGCACAGGTGAGTTCAGGATAAAAGGACAGGGACGGTTCTTGTAGAAATCACTGCAGTGAAGCCAAGATAATCATCATACTTCATATGCCCTTTGTTTCTGACCTTTTATTTCTTCATATCCTTCTCCCTTTCCTCCCTAGCCAAAGTCCTCTCCTCTGACAGCCATATGAAGAGTGCCATGTTTGATTTACAGCATTGGAAACAAGAGAGGCAAGACTTGAAGCTACAACTTGGGCTGAGGGGAGGGCAGGGACGCTACTTGTGTGACAGGGCTTGGACAGGGAATGCTTCTTCTTCCCTATTCTCTTTCACTTTAAAACTGAGTCAGGGAGATGCCTTTTGAGAGCTACACGTGCACAACAGCCAGAGCTGTTCTTGCTACTCCTCACTGAGAGCTGAGACTCACTAGCCAGTTGGCTGAGAAGAGCTGAGCAAAAAGCGATTCCCCCAATTGAACATTGTGTGTGTGGTGAACACAGACCCTGAAGTTGGTACAGGAAAAGCCCAGAGGACAGGCCTTCTTGTAGTGAGGAATAGCCTACATGTATGTAAAGAGTCAAATAGGCAAGGGTGTGCAGGAACAACCTGCTGGAGCTTGGAAAAGAAGATTGGGGATGTAAATAGTTCTGAGATTTATTGAGAGCACTGAGGTGGGGTTGGGAGTTGGGGAGCTAGGCAGACCAATGTGTGAAGATACGAGCACCTTTGAAGAGAACAGATGACATGGCAGGATAGGATCCATCTCCTCAGGGAAGATAAGAAGCAGACGATGGTCACACACATGAGCAACAAGTTACAAACTTTAGGTCTGTTCTGGTTTTAGTGGAAAGTACTTTGCTTGCATTTAAGCCAACTTCTTTCCTGACACACAGAGAATCCTATAGGTACTTCCATTCCTGTGCAATACCGTCTCTCACCCTACTCATATCACCTCCTGCACCTTAGTACAGGAAGGGAAGAATTAGCCCACTTACCCTACAAGCTTATCAAGGCAAGGTGTTTTAAGGGCAAAGCTGTGTCTCAGGTAGAATGGCAGATTGTAATGCTCATTATCAGGACTGCACAGGGTGTTCTTTGGGGAAAGATTTCTGTTGGAAATTTGCAACAAACTCTGGAATCAAGTGAGCTGAAGTGGCACTAAAACATTGAACTGAATGTGCCTCTCCCAGCTAAGTCTGACACCAACTTGCAGGTTTTTTGTTGTTGTTGTTCCAAGGGGTCATCTTCTAAGAAAAACATGGGCTCAGAATAGGCCTACCAGACTTCCTCACATCTCCCTTTAAACCTAACCACAAGTTCCCCAAGAAAATCTCAGAACATTTCTTATTTCTTAGAAACCCTCTTACGTGGCATCTCAAAGCGTGACATGAAGCGCCCAAAGACACTCTTGCATGGGTCTGGCATTGCCAGCGTCCCAAATTCTGAGACCACGATGCGGTTGTGCTGGCTGTTAGTCAGGTAGGAACTGCTTTGCAGAAACTTGCTCCGGTATGTCACTGTGCCATTCTCCAACCGGAATTGATGCAACAGGGCCATGCCATCAAACCAATGGTTAAATCTTCAGGAAGAGATAAATAAGAGAACAAAAGTTGGGCACTATATGATGTTTTCTTATACTGTTCCCTCTTGCCTTCAGGTTTATTATTGTTTGCAAAAAGCTAATGCCCAGATCTCATGAACACTTAAACATGCATAGCCTTGTGATGAGTCTGGGAAAACATTTTAATTGAGTGAAGCAAATCAAGTGTATTTGCAGCTGTGGGACCTGAAGTTAGACGCTGACTTTCAGTGAGATTTGGGCTCCCTATATTACTTTTGAAAGTGGACCTCAGGGACTTCTGAAAATGCTATCTATAAGCTTTTGGGGGAAATAATCTATACTGGTAAACCAATCACTCTGCAGACTTCTGCACAGGGAATAGAAATTGTACTTTACTGAATAACAAGAATAGAAATTATTACTGAAAGCCCAACTGCACAAGAAGGAGCCTTTAGCTCTCAGCTGTTTGCAGGATGCTGTTATCTCCGAAATGAGAAATCTCTGAGACTTTGAGAAAACCTTATAGTCTATCCTGGAAATATGATAAGATGATCACCTTTGGCCAGTTGCTGCCATCAGCTTTGTTGGGGGAAGAGCTACGTTTGTCAATTAGCTAGAATGGCAGATTCCAAGCCAAAGGGAGTAGGTGACTTCTTGAAATATTTTAATATATTATTTTCAAAATGAGATGGATTTGCTTCTAAAGCAACTCACTCAGTTTAGTGCAATCAACTTTACAAATCCTGCCCCGGATTTCAGAGTGCTCGTGGGACAGACTTTTGTTAATGACAAAGGACTAGGAGTGTGGATGTTTTAATCCCTGGCTCTGTTCCCGCATGATATCATTCTGAGTAGGTCGCAGCCTCTCTGTGGCTCAGCTTCTCCAGCTCCCAGAGAGCCCACTGGGAGTTTCCAGATGAGGGAGCAACTGTTCTTAAAAGAATGATAACGTAAGTATTTCTTCCTTGCCTTACTTAAAAAGAAACTACAAGGTGCTCCAAACAGTGATGAGACATTTTGGGGGGGGGCCCCTTTAGGTTTAGGCAGAACTCAGGCCAGAATAATTTGACAAACTCACCAAACCTGGACTTACTTCTCCTCGCCAAACTCAAACTTCCCAGGACCATTCCTCAGAAGACTGCCATTAATCCATTTGGGAATATGTCCTTTGATCTTCGCTGGGGTGGGCTGAGGGGTCTCCTCTACAGTCTGCATTAAAGGCGAGATGCATTGCAAACCCTTGGGGCTGTGGAAGGTGATTTGCTCTTTTGATGGGCTGGGCAGGAAATTCTTTAAACCTGCAAAGAAAGCAGGGAGAACAAAAAGCAAGTAACTAAGATTCTCACTTGAATAAACAGACAATTGCTAGAGCTTGAGTTTGGATGTCTAGGAGAATAGTGTTCAGCATTCTGCAAGCAGCCAAGCTGTAGTGGATATTCAAACTAAAGCTGTATTCCCATAATACCTCACACATCCACAGGGAGCTGAAAATCCAGTGGATTTAACTCTACTGTAGTTAATCCATTAGAGACACCTGTTCTGCAGTCCAAAGGAGGTAATAAAATACGTGATGATAGGAAAGAAGAGAACTTTTAATTAAGGAAGCTTATATTTGGAATTTATTTCAATAAGTAACTGAGACAAAGTAACATATGGATATTTATTATAAGAACCTATAAGGTTGCAAAAAGAAGTATGTTCCAAGTTGGGATGATACACAGAGTAATGTTGAGGGGGAGCCCTAAAAATAATCTCCCAGTGATTTCTGACAAGCAGTCTGCTGAAGAAAATGACAGAAAGGAGCTAGTCTGACTGTTGCAGACCGAAGCCACAAGCAGAAAGATTAATAGACACCTTGTAAAGTAGGGCATGTTGCCTTTATACGTCAATGTTGCCAAAAGCAAGGCAGAACTGGGCCTTTTTCAGGTAGAAAACTGCATTCTAAAACACCCTCTAACTCCACCTTGGTATCACAATCATGGGTGAGTTAAAGAGACAGAAGAGACTGTACATACTGGGACATTTTCCCAGGACTTGTAATCTAATCAGCCATCACCCAAGGTGTTTACAAACATAGAGTGCAGAAAAACAACATAGAACACATCAGAAAGAGATCATGATACTTAAGCAGGATATGCTGCTGGCTTTTTTACTTTTGCTGCATTTGAAATCTTCCTAAGGTCTTTCTACTGTTCAGTCCCTAGTGTTCGGTCTTTAATCTTTATAGCCATATTCATTATTGATTCTTCTGTAGACCCAGATTTTCTCCCTTTTTGTTTGCACAGTAAGAAAAGTTTTTGTGAAGCCCTTGACTGCAAAAGCTTTTGCAGTAAAGCATACACAGGAAAGAAAAATCAATACAGCATAGAGCAAGCTGAACACAGAGGACAGGGACAAGCACTTTGAAGTTTGGAGCATTGCAATTAAAAATATGGTTCATTGCAACTCCATACTATCAGACTGGATGCAAGGATCGCTGTGTATAGCCTCTAGCCTGCATTCTGCTGTCACAACCCTCACTGTCCTTACGTTCTCTGCTGCTTATGGATGAAGTCACCAATGCAGCAACATACAATTTAACAAGAAGTGGTATCCAGGTCAAATCACTATCAGTGCTGCCTCAGACACCTCTGGCTAGGACTTAATCTGAGCTGGGTTTAACCAAGGGTTTCTGAAACAGTTGAAAAATTGTGCTATAAGGTTGCTCACAGTAAGAAGCAGCACTTTTTGCAGCTAAAGCTAATGCATGGTTTTCCTAATGCTGATTATTTCACAGTGAAGAAATTTTATGCTACCAGTATTCCTTTCAACTTGAATAGTCAGCCAAAATTCAGGATCTCCCAGCTTGGGAGTTTAGGGGAGGGGCTGTATTGTGGCATTAGGTTCCTTCAGAACAATGTGCTATTTGTAACAAAACTGTACAACATCCTCTATTGAATTAAAAAAAAAAAACAACACTGTTTTTCTGCCCATAGTACACAGCCTCTTCTAGAAAAACAAGAAAAAAGCAGCTCACTAAGAAGAACAACCTGCAGAACAAGCCAGAGGAGTCCCAGTGGACTACTCTAAATCCAGGCAAGCCATAGCTTGTTACACAACAGATGTTACGAACATGATGTTAAAGAACCCAAGTCTTGGAATATAGGTTGTCGTGTTTTCTCTACACTGCACATGGAGGACTCCGATAATTGCATTATTTGAAATGCAGTAGACCAGAAGCTCATAGGCTATTGAAAAGTGTACAGGTCAGTTCTCAAACTCACCAGTACTATCTGATTTCAGAAGCTCAGAAAGGCAATCTCTGGCTTTTCCGCTTGCACAAAAAAAAAAAAAAAAGCCCAAAATAACCGCACCCTCCCCCCCCCAAAAAAAAAGGAAGTCAGGAAGAACACAAATGAAACTGAGCTGAAATACATTTACAGGACAGGACAAAACAGATTAAACAGATTTACCTGGTAAGTAAATAAGCAATAGCAGAAAAGGATCATTTCTGATAGAGCTTCTTGTTTGAATGCAATATCCCCCTTATTAGGCATAGTTATAGGACAAAAGCATCAAGAAAGCATGAATTGATTGGAATGCTGTGTGCTAACAGCACACAGTTAGTTATTGGCTCCAGTAGCCTGGCTTGCAAAGCCTCATCAACACAAGGATTGTTTTAGCAATCCATTTAGCTGCAGAGGTGGATTTACCTAGAAGCTACACAGGCTGTTGCCTTCCCTCCCAGTGCTATCACCTCGTCATCTATCACAGGCTTCATGA
Source organism: Fulmarus glacialis (assembly GCF_000690835.1). NCBI lineage: Eukaryota > Metazoa > Chordata > Aves > Procellariiformes > Procellariidae > Fulmarus > Fulmarus glacialis. The sequence goes on along the minus strand of NW_009215954.1, from coordinate 1,644 downwards.
CCACAGGTCAGTGGAGTTGCTTTGCTACACAGCTCCATCCTCACCGTCAGACCATTAAGCCCTGAACTAAACTAGAACTGATGAAGATTTAGGTGTAAGTGAAAGGACAGCGTGGCATACAGAAATCTATTCCTGAACCAGGTCTAGTACAGACAAGACCACACACTAAACAGAGTCCAGACTGATACTGAACTTCATTCTGATTTGTTGATGTAGCAATTTGTTCTGGTTATACCAGTCACTTTCACTACTGCTTCTTCTAGCCTACGTTCTTTAATCCAGGTGATTAAGCGAAGCTGCTGCACAATTTACCTGTGAGCCTCTGAAACCATGTATTCACACCTACAGAAGAAATTTGTTATTTCAGACAGGAGAATATCTGCAAAAGAACTGAGTTGTCAGACAGCATTTTTCTAAGCTTGCTTCTTTAGAACAGCCACAGACAGAATGGGCGTTAGGCATGCAGGAAGGTAAATTGCAAGATCCCTTCAATGTAGTTCTTTGGCTTGCCAATCCTCAAAACCTTCTTTAGATCTCTAATATGGTAAGTCAGCTAGATAAAGAATTCAGGCTGCAGGGCTAAAGCAATTAACCTCAAACCACCAACATCCTCTTAAAATTCAATTAAGTTCTGATTAAATCCTATATGAAGCACTCAATCTGATTCCAACACTAGTGCTTCAGAGTATTTCCTTAGACATAAGGAAGTAGAGGCTTTTCATATCAGCCACCACCAGGCAGGCTTATTGACTGCCATCAGTATTTGCAAAAATGCAGCTTTAGTAGGCCAAGCTAAAAATTGTAAAGATGTAAAATATGCAGAAAAAATGAGAGCAAGCAGAAACAAAGATGGCATGACCAAGGATGGCACTACATAGAAACTTCCTGGAGGGCAGCGTAATTACATACGGGAATTTTGAAAGGTAAACTTCACAAAAGAACCTGAACGGGACTGGAAAAGACCTCATGGGTCATCTCCTCCCAACTGCTGTCCCAGAAAGTCATATATATTAACTCTATCATAAAAGTTACTGTGTTTCCTGGCACTTATCCCCTCTTTGGAAGACTGCTCATTGCCCGGATGACTAGAAAAATAATCTGAATTTACATAAGGACTTTGTTCATAGGACAGTTTGTCCCCCTTGTTCTTCTATCAGCACTGTTATGTGGCTTTGGTAGTTCTCCCTTTCTTGTGTTTACCACGCGTTGTATTTAGAGTGAGCAATCATATCACTTCCTAAGCTAAGCAAGCCAAGTTCTTTTCGTTTTCCTTCTCCTGTGATAACCTTGCCATTCACATGATCATCTTAGTAATCCTTCCTGAAATCTGACCTAGTTAGAATTCATTTCAAGACATAGTCTAGATAGTGTCTGAGAACAGGCTATATACAACACGAATGTGTAAGTTAATACCCTGTCCTATCCAACCAGAGAGAAAGAAACAAGCATAGCAAAATAATGTACTATCTTTCCTTCTGGGAACCACTCAAACGAGCTCAAGATCCTCATAGTAATGCATGCAAAATGTAATCAAATCATGATACCCAGATGAGTCAAAACAGACGTTTTCAGAAACATGACAAGTCAATCTAGGACAATATTGAAAAGCCAGGAGGAGGGGAAGGGTGCAAGAAAAAAAAAAAA
>NW_009215953.1:0-2137 GCF_000690835.1 Fulmarus glacialis | reverse complement strand
TGCATTGTGCATCACTCATTTTGTGTATTATATCATTATCATTATTATTAATATTATTTTCCCTTTTCTGTTCTATTAAACTGTCTTTATCTCAACCCACGAGTTTTTCTCACTCTCACCCTTCTGATTCTCTCCCCGCCCCACTGGAGGGGATGAGTGAGTGAGCGGCTGCGTGCTATTTGGCTGCCTGCCAGGTTAAACCACGACAAGCTCATAAGTGTATTTCTGGAATGACGCACCTGAAATATAATAAGTAAACATTTTCCCAATTCTGCTTAATCTGAAACACTAAGAATAGGTAGGCAAACTGTGTTGAGATATTACACCTTTTGTGTAACCTATTCCTCAAATTATTAGATATAGTCATGAAAGAAAATAGGATAAAATTTGTGAAGAAAGACCTTTATAAAAAGTAAAACATTTCCCTCACAACTTAAGTTACGTTGTTACTGAAGAGAAAAGATACCACTGAAATTTTTTCCCAGGCTTTTAAAAAGCTTCTCTTCCTGTGTTATGTGCTCACCTATATGAATTGTGTGACAGAAGTGTGGAAGAGCAATACCTGAGCTAGTTCAATAGTGGCCCAGCAATGGCAAAGAGGAGTGCCACACAGCCTTTGTTGACACAGTGTTGATATAACTTATGTCAGTTAACTTGTCTGCAGAATACCACCTGGCATTTAATGCTGAGATGGCTGACATGCAAGTAGTGTATCCAGCTCTTGAACCTTCTTTCTTTCTTGTAGGATGTTTTCAACTTCTCCTTCACTGTGGGGGGGGAAAAAGTGATTGATTCAGAAAAATAGCCAATTTCTGCTCTTATCACTAGGATGCAAACAGGTAGGAGCGTTCAGCTGTGAAGTTGAACAGCCCACTAAATTCCTGTATGAAATCTAATGTTTTAGTTTATATTTTTTAGTTTTCTGCTGGAACAAGGAATACTTTTTGTAATAAGGCCCCCTACTTTTGTGAAGTTTGTTTATTGCTCATCTTACCTCAAACACCCACTATTGCTAGCATCTCTTGGTCTCTTCTGGGTTTTATACAGTGATTAATATTTGTTATTTGCCAATTTGTTATTTGTATGACAGCAGAAATAAATGAAATAATGAATCTACAAAGAGCTTGCAACCTGAATACTTTTTCAGTTGAAGAGAAACAAAAGCACTTGGGACTAACACTGTGTCTTAAGTGTTCAAATCCAAGGCCCTACTTACTGAATCCATTGACCTTTTAACATACTTCTTCATACTTGCATACATATGCTTGGCTGAATTTACAGCCATAGATCATTAAGTGCCTGATTATATTGCGTTCCTCAAGGAGGGCACAGTACTGAGGGTTTTAATTGGATAAGTAGGCATATTCACTGTTCTAAATCAGATTGGAGGTGCTTGATTTTGCTAATCAGACTGCAGTTGTCTCAAATTAGGTACTCTGTGCCTGACCGTGAAACTTTGGCTTATATGTCAAGCATTTCAGGAAGCAAATCCATTTGTCAGGAACACTATTTTGTTATTTAGAAGACAGCTGTGAAACCCACTAGAAAACTGGATCATTCCACCCACGTGTAGTGACAGGCTTATATACCAGATACCATATTTTACACTACCTCATAGGGTAACAAGATCTCCAGCCTGTTGATGACCATTCTGCATGATAGTATGTTTTTTAAATTAAAGATCCTTTTTTTAAAACAAAAAACACTTTAATCTCAAGAATCTGACATTTTTGTTTATTTTAGCCTAAAAGCAATGGCAATAGTGCAATATAAGCAAGTACATGCCCCTCGAAGCTACCATGAACCAGTGTTCAGCCAAGGTATAATTGGAAGTAGACATGAGAACTGGCTAAGAGAATGTGCTATGGGAGAATACTGGCATGGTTGTGATGAGTCTTCAAAGTCCGTCTTGAAAGTTAAGTACGCCTAGTAGATCTTTTGACTTTTTGTCACTTGGCTTGAGAGTACATGTCAGTACTCAAGAGCTTAGTGGAGTGACTGAAAGTAACCTGTCAAAGGAAATTCTCGGGTAGAGGTTATATAAAGTTTGACTTCAGGCTTCAAATCTGATGTTTTCTTTTATAGTACATGCAGTGTTTGCATGCATGTGACAATCATAGAATCATAGAATCATTAA
>NW_009215952.1:0-7510 GCF_000690835.1 Fulmarus glacialis | reverse complement strand
TCTCTCTTGAGCAGAAGAACGCTGACTCCTAATGGCTGAGATACTGGTCCATACAGGTGGAGAATAGGACCTATCCTCTTTGAGTCGCTGGACCTCCCGGGACAGTTTCTCCACAGCCGAGACAAGGGAGGAGGAGACAGTTTCTTCGAAATCCCAGAGTCTGCTAACCACCTCATCCGCCATTGGTGCTTCTTCCTCTTTCCAGCACAGTACTGCCAACAAACTGGCATACGACACTTGTGCACTCCATACCAACGTCCGCCACATGGGTCGCGTGCACTGGACTTCATCTGGATCTTTGGGCGTTTGGTCGTTGCGTCTAGGTGGCTCTGCTTGAGCAGGGGCATTGGACCACATGACCGTCAGAGGTCCTTTCCAACCTTAACCATTCTGTGATTTTTTTTTTTAATTAAAAGCCTAGATTATTTTCCAAAAACTTTGATGTCTTCTAAAGTACACTATCATTCTTAGAGATTTTAGTTGGCCTCTGGCTGTGATAGTCAACATCGTGTAGCTGGTGTAAAGCAAATGAAATATCTCTAGTTTCAATAGAGATACAGATATTTTAATTCCAGCAAGTAAGCCTGTTGAGATAGTTGTCTAGAGACAATTAAGATGATGTTTGAGAGAAGGTAGAAAGAAAGAGCTTTTTTAAAAATATTTTTTATTTTGATTTGATTATGTTATGATTCCTTACAAGGCAAGATGGTCATGTCTTTTCACTGATCATACTGTATCTGAGTAAACTGAATGCAGTAGACATTTAATTCCATGTAGGGGACAATCCTGGTATACAAACCAGCCTCACAGTGTTGCTAGATTTCTTGTGAGTACCACAAGACTAACAGTGTGCCTCCATTCAGCAGCATGAGCTATGTTAAAGTGTATAGTATGGCTTTAATGGAGAAAAGTCTTCCAAATTCTCCTACAGCAAGATACTGTGGACAGTGACTGATGAAAGGATGGCAAATTTCAATGAATGTAAAACCAGAAAGGAATACGTGATGTTCTAAATTGACCTTGTGCTTCACAGGGATCATGAGGTTTATATACACTCTATCAAATGCACATACTGGGCAAAACAAAGCTTTTCATTTGCTGGCATACATAAATGAAGTCAGAAGCAAGGAAAAATAGATAACAAAACATACTGGAGGAGAAAATCTCTTCAATCACAAAAAGCAGATTAGGTGAAGTATGTTAGATGATCCCAGGCAGAGCAGATAAATCCTTTCACTTGCTGCAGAACAGAATAGAAATCCACAAAAGCTCTAAATATTCCAGCTAGGCCTCCTCTCAAGCTTGTCATTTATGAGTAAATGGAGCTCCCAGGTTGAATATGAGAGCGATTCAGATCACAGAGTAAAACACAAATATAGATGTCTACGTGTTTGCTGTGTTTAAATTCCCATTATAGTCAAAAAAGATCAAGGTACTGGATCTTCTTGCCTATACATAGACTCTTAATCCCAGGTAATGCGGTCAGCCTGAGTACAGTTGCAGATCTCCTGTAGATCTGGTGCTATATCTGCCAGCCACATGTGCTATCTTAGCTACTTTGGAGCATCACAGACACACCTGTGTTTAGACAATTGAATTAAGTCTTTTACTCTCATACCACGTCTTGTTTTGCATATCTCACATTTTTCCAGATCTGGAAATTTTTGTCCTTTTCTGAAATGCAGTAATTGCAGCAATTCCAATTCTTGTATGTCTTGAGAAGAATTCCAAAATTTGAGAAGACCTTAAAGTAGTCTTATAAAAATTGTGCCCAGAGCCTCAAATTATCTCACATCACGGTCATTACTATCTCTAGCAGCAGTAGAGGATGAAGTAATAAGATTCAGTTCAAACAGCTGACTCAAGGAAATAAAGATTTTGTTTTCTTGGTCGGTACAAATGTTGACATGAGAAAACACCCCTAACATTATGTTTCGAATACTCTTTACCAAATTGCAGTATTACATTTAAGCAGCTGATGTAAGAAAATACTTGCCATCTTTCTATATGCAGAGATTTATACTTATGCATTCCTTCAGTGCAATGTGGGTGTAGATGTCAACTAAGATATGAATTATAGATCACTGATTAATGATTTTAAAAGACTTCTTAAGTTAGTGCATACTGATGACTTGATTATATTTGCTAATGTACCTCTTCATGTTCTCTCTGGAAAGCTCCTGGATTTTGTCACGTTGTGAACTTTGAGTTTATTCTAAACCTTGGATATTATGACCTACAGTAATGTTGTTATTGCAGCTGAAATAAGTGAACATGAACATTTGTCTTTGTGTCAGTTTAGAACTAAGACACATATTTACATATCTCATACTGCAGTTTTATAGGCAAGGTGATTCATGAAACTATCTGCACACTTTTTACACAAAACTGCTGCAAAATTAGTAGAAAAATAGTTTGGAGATCATATTCACTGTTAATGGAAAGATGTAAGAAGGCAACACAGGAATGACTTTTGGATTCATTATTATTCATTAGATACTTAAACTTATAAGGAACTTCAAATAGTTCCCAGCCAAAAAGGACAACAAATAAGTTAAAGACTGAGTTATAATTCTAACTACAAGGAACAAGAACAATCATCTATAACAATGCAGGAAGAAGAACAAGATAGACTGAAGAAAATGCTTGTGGTGGGTGCCGTGTATCAGAAGACGCCTGAATCAGCAGTGTTATGCTGCTGCATAGAATGCAAATGCCATTGTAGGATGTGTAAGAGTTGTCCTGGTTTGGGCTGGGATAGTAAACCAGGACAGAGTGCAACCTAAAGATAATCTTCAGCAGTGATAAAACTTCCACTGAGATACTGTGTCACATTTTGGGAAATATGTTACAGTTTGTGCATGTCTAAGATGTAAACCAATTTTAAAAAGTCCAGAGGAGAGCAACGCACATGATCACAGTTCTAGAAATTTTGATTTTTGAGGAAAGACTGACTAAAGTCACTTTAAATACTCTAACAAACTAGAAACTAATGGGACTCTCTGCTAACTTTCAAATACATGAAACATAGTTTCAAGAAAGAATAAAATGAACTGTTTTCCTTTCCATCGTGGGCTTGAGAAGAAATATTGTGTTGCCATTGAAGCAAAGCCGATTAAGTTCTTTGTTAGGGCATACCACAATAGTCTTCAAGATTAAAAGGAAAAGAGTATTTTGCTGCTTCAAAGAGGAAGGGCGTAACCTTTTCTCTGTAACAACATTGAAAAGGACAATAGGTTGGGGGGGGGGGGGGGGGAGAAAGGGTGGGGGGGGGGGGGGGGGGAAGCAAACAGGTAGAAAATGTTAGGGAAATTAACCAGTGGATAATCTAGAGACTTGTGGCTTCTTTTCTCCCATATGTCTTAAAGAATGGAATGACAGAAATACATAGCATCAAATGCAGGTTTAACAGCCAGTCATCTGGGGTAGGTTATGAGAAAAAAACACACTGTGCATTTTATGTAGACTGAAGAAACACACCTTATGTGAAAGCCAAGGATTTATAGCTAGTGTAATTAAAGTCTTAAAAATCCAATCAAATAATTATTTTTAGTCCTGTTACCAAGTTATAGTCCAAATTATCCAATTGTTACAGCTCATTCCCAATAACGATACAGTTAAAATTGATGTACAGTTTTATCTTTTCTCTGGTGTTATGCTCACCTTTCCTACATTCTTCTGGTTTCAAAGATCGATGGAGAGAGATAGGGGGTTACAGTGAGTTCTTAACATCCCAAGTTATTTGCCAAAGGATTTTAATGTTGATGTTGATGGTCTCTTACTCCTTGCTCTAGATTCTGCTTAGGGTCATTTTTTTATGTTTTGTAATGTGTGTTACACCTTCACCTCCTCCTTTGTGGGTTCATCACTCCATTTTAAATCCAAATAGACTATGTACAGTGTGGTTTGCTCATGTTGGATATGTTTTCCTTGTTCTCTTTGTTATCCTTAAAGCAAATTATACCTAACCCCCAAGGTTGTTTTTCTTAATGGCTGTTGGTAAGAGGGCCTAAGGCTCCTGGTTTCATCCATTGCCTTGTACTTTCAAGGCCTTTGTTACCATTTTGTGCTTGTACTTTTGGGGAACCCTGATAAATTCCTTTTTTTCCCTAACAGCCCTCATCCTCTGGTTTTCTGATAATACAGCTAACATTTATTAGAACAGCATTGTCAGAAATAAATATTTCTGATAATAATAATAATTCTATGAAAACAATGATGTACTGGAGGGCACATATATATACAGACACTTATATGGGCAGATGCAATGCTCTGGTAACTGCTTGCTACCAATAACTGGTAGTTATAGGAATTATCACTCATGCATTAGTGGAATTATTCTACAACAGCAATTACAGCTAATTGTAGTAGGAAAAGGATTAGATGCATTCTGAAGGGGTCTTTTTACATTATAATTCTGTTGTATACTCTGTACCATGATGATGGACTTCTGTCTCAAAGTTAATATTTCAAGGGAAAAAAGGAAATTATGCTTCCTATGTAGTAATAGGTTAATAATAAGGTAGTGTCCACTCCTATTCCAACTGTAATACTGTCTAAAATGGGATTTAGCATCTGTTGAAACAGCTATGATAGCAGGAAAAAAGCTGTATGAACACATGTGTTATCCCATAGCAGGAAGCCAATACTGCCAAAAAAGGATTATGGTCTTATTGTACATTCTTCAGTGACTAGCTGTGATGAAAAACTTAGAAAAATCAGTTTTATTTCCAGCAAAGTGTTCTAAAATTGTGTAGAACTTAACTGTAGACTTTGGAAAAGTTTAAGTATTAGCACATCCTATTAGCACACTTCACCTAACATTTTGAAGAGAATTTCTGTCTATTCTCATTAGAATCGTCACTATATTACCATAAATCAATGTCTCCATAATTTTCTGTCAACAGTGAGCACATACTGCAAACAGTGAGGCAGTTTTGCAAAATGACTTATCAATGCTATTACAGCTAAAAACATTGAAATACACTGCTCTAAGAGTGACAATAAACCTTATGCCACTTCACAGGAACATGAAACGTGTGACAATGAGAGACAAAATTCAAAGCTGTACCAATTTAACCTGATGTGAACTCTTCTGGAAACACTGTGTCATGGCAGGGAGCAACAGTCAGATCACCCATCTGAAAGGATTGTAAAGACAACTCAGATACTCTCTAGAGTGTCTGAATTCTTGTCTGTCTGACAGCACTTTTAATCACAAATGAGAAAAGAAAACCCAAGGAATTCCAAAAGAAGTATTTCTTTTTACAGTCACAAAAAGGTATAATAATTCTAAAAGGTAAGTGAATTATTCTAATCAGTGGGTCCATTTAAAAAAAAAAAAAAAAAAAAAAAAAAAAGTTGAGCTGTATTTATTTAAAAGAAATTCCAAAAACTTTATAATCTTTTTTAAGAAATCTTGGTATCATTATTGTATAGGCTCAGCTGCCTGAAAATGTGGGAAATGTTATGTGAAAAATGCAGACATTTGCAACTTGTATTAGAGTGTGCACTATTCTCAGATTCATAGAATAAATATGAATTAATGCATTCTATATACTAATGCTTCAAATTGGTAAATAGTTTATATGAATTAGAGGAGGCAGATGGCTGGAAAATATTGTTTGCCTTGTCTGTTGTAGGAAAGCAAGTACTAGCAATACAACTCATATTCTTGCAGAGTGAGGCAGTATTTGCAAGATATCCAAACACAGCATTCACTGAAAAAAAGTTGATGAAAATGATCAGCAAGAAATCAGTATATAAGGTTTTTGTTAGTTCAAGATTTTAATTTCTTGAGCATGTGAAAAAATGAATCACTTTTTAAAGCACCGAACAGTTACAAAGAAGATTTTGAAAAATTCTGGAAATTTCTGTTATGTACAGGGAAATAATTTCTACTGGAATTCATAGAAAACAGAAACTCATCCAGAATTTCTTAACATTTTCTCAAACTCATTGCAAAAATTACAAATGCTCACTTGTGTTCCAAAAGTTGTAAAATTATTGAACAATCAGATAGTGATAGATTCTAGGGAAACACAAAAAATGGAGAAAGAAATCATGGTTTCAAATAGGCAAACACCTTTGGTACTTCATGAATTTATGAAGTATTTTTATTCCTTCTCTGAATCCTTTCAGAGAAGAAAGAGGATTCTCTGAGGTCAGAGAATGGGGAGAATGTTGGTAATTATGATCTCATATACTGTGAGTGCTAATGATCCCAATGGTAGCACTGAAATCATTAATATGGACATTCATTTTTTAGCAGCAGCTCATGTACTGCAGCTAGAATCATCCCTGGTATATATTTAAGGATAAAGTGATGTGAAATGTTTCTTTGCAGAAAGCGTTGGCTACAAAATGTGTGAAACTGGAAAAAGATATTATTATGAGAGTCTGATGTATACAAAACTGAGGACAGGGTTTCAGGTGAAAAAATCAAAGGAAAATTTATTTATGGTCAATGTTTTTTTAGTCTAAAATGAAAAATACAAAGTAGATAAACCATACAAAAGTTGAAAAAGACAAATAGTGCCCTTTCATCATATGTTAATCAAATTTGTCTTTTCTACACGCATGAGATTCTTCAGGTATAATTTGCAGAGGTGAAATTACTAACTAAATATGAGTCTGACAACGGTTTCAAAAATACTTTTTTGACCTTCAGAATACTGATCCGCAGAAGAAATGTACTTGTCCTTTTTCCTTTGATTCCTGGAGTTTTCTGTGGAAAGATAATTGCTAGAAGATGCTACCAATCATTTATAGTAATTGATAATGTTTATATACATGAAATATAATTTTCAATCAATTAGACTGAAATTCTCCATGATGAGTTAAGAGATGGAAAAATTATATCCCTTTTAGTTATTTGTAAAAGAGAAAGGATTTAATAGTTCTATAGGATTTTATTTTCCCTCAGACCAATTTTTAAAGTCCCCTCTGCAAATAAAATCTGAACTAGGCCAAACGTATTTTATCACACATAATAGAGCCTGTATCTGGTTTTGTACAGGGGTCGCACTTGCCATGGAGGCAGTGGGGTCCGTTCCCACTAGTCATCTATAACCCTCTGACCATGGGAGTCCCCCTTCCCCACCAGGCTAAGCGTGGATGGTGCACTTGCCAGCACCGAACACAGTGCCATGACACACCAGGATGGGAAGCACACTATGTCCACACAGCAACTACCTCCATCACTTTTAGAGCCATCACTGCATTGAATGAACTAGGACCAGCTGGAATAACCTACATGTTCCACCCATTCGCATAATGGAATGTAGATAATGAGGCAGCACAGAGTCATATTATCTTCTTTACAGGTATAAATCCTATAGGATTTATTAAGGTATTTTGTCACAAAGCCTACATCACAATAGCCTCTTTTTCTTGTTTAGTTTCCTGCTACTTAATACCACATAGCAGAGAATGCTTTAAAACTTCAGTTATATCACTAAGCTTTCCTGGTAGGTACGCTTGAATCATAGAATCATAGAAACATAGAATC
>NW_009215951.1:0-11225 GCF_000690835.1 Fulmarus glacialis | reverse complement strand
AAATAATAAATATATAGCTGAATATATATATTTCACAATTTCCGAAAAAGTATGAAGAATTGAGACAAAAATGACCAGCGCTGCATGGGTGATACATTGATATCGGAATGAGAGGAAAACCTCCATATCCTCCATCTCACAAAATGACTGGAATTAGAATTAGGGGAGGTTTGTTGTTCTGCTTAGCGTCTGTGTCTGCTTGGTTCTTTATGCTATCAGATCTTAATTTGATTTTAATTTTGTGTTGAAATAAAGGCAAGAACTCAAAATTAAATTAAGCTAGAATAGCAGATTTTGCCCAATTTTAAGATGACATCACCTGTTTTTACAGGATTTCTACCTGAAAACACTTTCACCCATGCCTTAGATAATGGAGGAGATCAACTGAGCTACAAAATTGAGATCTGCATTTTTAACCTTCTTTTGTCTTCAAAGCTTAAGAGAATTTGGAGTGAGGCTTTTTGTTTTGACACAACCAATTTAAATGGCTGCAGATGTTTGTGAATCTTTGAATGCATCTGCACTACGAAATTTTCTCTGTAACAGGACACTAGACAGATTTTAATCTGCCTCCAGTCTTTGGAGAGAGCATTCTGAACCCTTTAGGCCTGAATCAATTGTCACTAGGCTCAGGGCAGAACTATGTCTTTCAGAAAATACGGATCTATTCACTTGCAATGGTTCTTTGTATGAACCGAAGAGGTGCACTTTTTCTTTCTGACGAACATTTTTTTCTGACAACATCTCGTTTACGCACTTTCAATATTAAACTGGGGCAATCTATCAGAAATGAACTTCTGTAAAGAGGAGATCTGGCAAAAGCCAAATTAGGAAGTTGTCTTATGTCTATGTAATAATCGATTTTCCATTTAATTAGAGAAGACAGTACAGGATAAGTAGGGAAATGATAGTTGTACTTTAAAGTAAGCATTTTATGAACATTCTGTAACTTGAATACCCTGCTATACATATAAAGTAAGCCAACTGATTGTTAAAAGCATGTTTATTGAGGATTAACGTTCATGTAAAGGATGCATGCTTCCTAAGCCTCGGCAAATCTGTTTTTAATGATCAACTGGCATGCAATTAGCCAAGAATAATGAACCTTTAAAATCTACATTAAAAGTGTACTGGAGACATTTGTTTCAAACTGTCACTGAAATATTTCTTAGCTAATGGCATCAACATTTTTATTCAGAAATATAGAAATAATCACAGGCTCTTATTTTTATTGCCTCTCACTGAAGAAGGCCTGATTGGAATAATTAAGTATGTCATTTTAGATTAATCCCTTCTGTTTCTTAGAAGATGAAAATGGGTTCCTCCCCACATTTGCATTCATTAAAACCCATAAGCATTGTCTTCTGTTCATGCCAGCATTCTAATGACTTCTTAAAGTTAACAACATTAAGGTTTGAGAAGAAAAGCATTAATTAAAATAACTCTGTTCTCATAAGTTTTCTCACCGTAGCAGCTCACTAAAAACTTTGCAGGTGACATGGGTAGGAAACAGCTGTCACTCTGAAGTTGTCACCGCTGCAGAAGAGTTTATGGTTGCACTGCACTAGCAAAACTGAGCATTAATTTTTTAAGGCAAGCAGCTGAAGAATAACTTGTCCTGTTGAAATATGACCTCTCTGGCCAATAGTTGTTGCCAAGTTTGGGTCAAGCTGTGGGAAACTGGGCCGGTTCCGTTCTGCTACTCACACTACGTTGGTGCTGGCCGCTCTAGCACTTACCTTCAGCCCCTAGATCACAGGGACCACTTTCCCACAACAGCAGTGCACTTACATTAGATAATTGCAAACTGATCCTTATGCTGGTTCACTCAAAAAGCCCCGTGCTTGGGTATGTTTTTTTATTTGCAAAAGCCCACTGTCTTAACCCTGACTAGAGGCAATCATTTCCAATTCTACCTGTCCAGGACTTATATTCATCAGTTTGCTGGTAGATTTGGATAGGTACTTGACAAGAAGAAAGTAAAAGAATTATTTAAATGAAATTAACTGTTTCTTATCCTCCTGTATTTCTAAGTTATACCTCATATCGATGGACTCTAAATCCCACAAAGCAAACAAAAACAATCAGAAAACTATCATTGGGGAATTATTTGGGGCAAGAAATACACTTCCAGAGGCATGTCAAGAAATGAATACAAAGTGTTAACAGTTACTGTATTAGCCTGTGCTAACTGGCGGGTGGATTTTTTTCTTTTTAAGAAGCTGCAGCTCTCTGCTTCCTGAGAAACAATGAAGCCTTGGATTACTCAACAGGAAACCCTAATTTTTCAGAAGAATTTATTATTTCAACCATTCTTTTACACTTATTCTTCTGGAAAACCCAAGGAGAGAGGAGCAGTTTCTCCCAACAAGGTTGCAACGATTTGTTCATCTGTTCCTGATGAAGAAATCCTCTTCTGCAGTTCCACAGCACTTATTCTTGTGCTCAGACTGAGCTTCCTCATAAATAAACAAATAAGTAAAAGCAAGTCCTCTTGCCATGTATCTTAATGATCCCTTTCAGAAATCCTAGTTTAAAAAGCAATGTGGCACCCATTACAGCAAATAGCTAGGAACTTCACAACTTGAATTTACATAAACTCATGCGATAGAAATCCTATGCTTCACATTTAACAGATGTGAAACTGAAGCACAGAAATTGAGGTGAAGGCAGCCTGTTGTGGCTCTGTGGCTCAGTGATTTGTGCAAGGTAACACAGGAAGTCTGTGACAGAGATTTTCATTTAGGTTGCCTAAATTTGCAGCTACCATCCTGACCATCCTCCTGCCTTTTTCCTCTCATCAGTAATATCACCAGAGTGATCATTACCAAAGCATCAAACACGTATTTGGAGAGGAAGTGGGAGGTAGTTGCTAAGGCTAAAAAGAAAGTCTGTGTTTTAGGAAGAAAACAAGCCCTGTACTCTCCAGCTGGCACCCACAGTTGGAAAATGAGCTTTGCTTTCTGTTCAGGGTGCAATTAAAAATGCTATTTGTTGTGGACATATGCAAAATATGTCGGAGGAGAACTGTCACAAGCTGGGGAAAAAAATAACCAAGCAGCCAACACCACTGAGCCTTGAATACCCTGAAAAATGCTTTCTCTAGAAAAAGAACTGAGAAGGCATGAGGACTTTTCCGCTGCTGTCAGTTGTCTCCTTTTTCTGTGTGCAAGAAGGGGGCTTCCCCTTGCTGTGCTCTTGGTCTCTAACCTAACTGAGAGAAATGCTCCTGGCCTGAGTGGCACCGTGGCTGGCCTTCAGAACGTAAAGCTTTCTGCATAAAACATCCATGTTAATTTCATAACACAACACTGCTGTGGAGAGACATGCTGGGGTTGGAAATTGTGCTTATGAAGTAGACTCGCATTCCTGTGCATCTCTGGCATGCCATAACCTACCCAGTCTGCTGCCTCCAGCAAAACAATGCGTTTTTATAGAAAAGGCCCCTAACCATGATGCAGTTGAGGTCTGTTGTTTTGAAGTGACCTTAGACATAGGCCGCATCCATTCACAGGGCAAAGGAGAGTAAGGCCTCTTTATTATCTCCTCCAGAGAGAAGCAAAGCATGTGAGAAGGCAAATCTGTACAGTTATCACTGACAAATATACAGTAAAGAGGCAAGTCTGCTGTAAAACTCTGCATTTCTTTTCAGTAGTGGAACGAAACTGTGAGATAAGGCTGAGAAAAGTAATCCTCTGAAACTTATCAGGAAGCGGTTGTTGTTTTTTTTGTTGTCACACACAGATGACTTTGCCAGCACAGTGAGAATCCAAGAGAACTTAGTGTCCCCGTTTGGGCTGAAAATGGCCATGATAAACAACTGGAGGGTGCTGATAGCATATTGCCCTACATGCATTCTCTACAATATCCTTGCATTGCTCATTTTAAAAGAAGAAAAACATTTCCTGCCTGGATACATAACAGGGGAGGGCAAATGTTCTGGAATGACCTGAGACAAAGGCAGGGGTTTTGTTTTGTTTTCTTTTGTTTTAATGAGATTCGGAGAATAATAATGGTTCAGGATACCAGCAAACAGTCCAGTTAGGCTTTTGTCCTAGTTCTCAGAAGGAAGAAAAACAACCTCCCTGGACTGCTGGTATTTTTTCCCTATATCTATCTTACATCTTAACTGGGAAGGCCTGCTAATACTGGGAGCATGGTATTGCTTGTGCTAGGCTTTTCATAAAAAGGCCTTCAAGTGCTAAGATTTCTTCTTTATGTTAAGAGTGATGCAGTTGCCTTTTCTCCATTGCATAGCTGTAGTTGTAGGTAAGGACTGTAGTAGCCCGGCGTAGAGCTGACCTATTCATCAGCACTGAAACAAACACACAACAAAGTAAAAATAACCCCTACACTCAGAAACTTTTATTCTAATACTTTTTAATTATTTCACATAAGAAACTAATTGGTATTTGAAAATGCACTGTTTATTCAATTAAAATATTTCAAAATATCTTGAAAAACATATTAACTCATTAAAGTCAGAACCAGAGAAAGCCAAGATTTGGAGAAGCCACTGGATTTTCCCATCAGAAGGAAGAGGCCTGGCTTTGAACTTTCACTAGTGTTTCATTATTTTTGCTCAGCTGGCTTGCAGAGAACTCTTAACACCACTGTTAAGTGCAATAGGATCCAGGGTCAATGTTTTGACTGCATTCAAAAATAATTTCTTGTGTAACAGAAGAATATATACAAAGATATTCAACTCCTGCTTCTCAGCCCAACCTTCCGTAGGGTATAATATCAACAGTCACCAGAAGTTTCCACTTTCCTCAGCTCTTAGTTCTGAGGAGAAGTAAAAGCAAGAGGCACATGCAGGGCGATTCTGCCTTCACATCACTGAAAATCAGGACTAGGTCCAGAAAGATCAAGCGAGCTGTACTAGCACAACGTTAGCATAAGTGAGAACACAAGTGATATGTAATACTGCTGTAATTGTTGGCAGTAAGAGTTCTGCCCTCTTGTGTATTTGTTCTTGTAATTTTGACTGTCTGCCTAGTATCTTTTCACATGCTGAATTTCATAGTTATGTTAGCCCCTGTTTATTTGTTTTTGTCTGGTGACACCCACTCTCAGACATTTTCTTTCAGGTTCTCCTGATAAGGTTAGGAAATCTTGGTAAATCATGAACTTTGAACAGTGTTTTAACATTGAAAGAAGACTAATATTTTCTCCTTCTTTAAGCCAAAATTGCAATCTTTGCTATGAATCTCTGGATGATTTAATTTTAAGTCTTGATAAAAAAATTTGAACCACTAATAATAACTCTTGTATTTCTCTGTTCAACTCTCCACTTAAATTTTCAGGAGTCTTTTTGCTCCCCACCTTTTTTAGCACAGAGAGCACTTTGTTTATTGCTAATAAATTGTGTAGTTACTGGCAGCTTTAGGTATGTGCCCTCTTTCTTATAAATGGAACTGGTGACTCGCAGTATTGTTTCTTCCCTCAAACCTTTTTGCATCATTTCATCTCTAATACTCAAGTATTATCCAGATCTGGAGTAGGACTCATCTCACATAACCATCCCAAAGTTATGGCATGTGGTCAAATCAATTCCTCTGGTTCCTCCTGTAGTTAAAAGAGAGAAACCATTATGTCAAGATACAAGTCTTTCCACCTTAAGATCAGTGAGCTGAATTCCCTTACATCAATTAGAGCCTTACCCTAGACAGCCAGTGTGGACAAGATGTCAGCTTTCAAGTGGCAACAGTTAAATGAGATGAATCTGAATTCTGGTCACAGGAGTTGAGGTCCCCAAGCACACAGTGAACGGAAGAGGATAACACCAGAAATAGTGTTTTCAAGCAGAGGGACGATAAATTTCACCACAGATTCTTATCATACCATTTGAAAATATCTCCAGGGCTAATGTGATAAGGCTAAGGGCAGCAGAAATTTCATTAAAGCATCTTTTTGCAGTGTGCACAGGTAGGAGACCAAGTTTATTGTGCACGGGTACAGCCACTTATATAGGTATAGTGACCCATATTCAAGTGAAGATGAAGTACAAGAAGATTTCTCAAAAGATCAGGAGTGCTAAAAAATTTACACAGAAGGTAAGTTAGCATGGTTTGGTTGGTTTGGCAAGACAGTGCACAGGGAGTATTTTTCCATTTTTTACAAATACAATGCAGGACAATAAAATAAAAATAAAAAACAAGGAAGAAGATTTAAATTAAAGAGCAGCACTGACAGAAGACTAGATGGGAACACAGGGACCGCAGACACACTTAGGATGGTTGTCGGAACGGCGCTGTAGGAGAAGTGCAGCAGCGTGGCTTTGTGGATGAACGATTAACTCTCAGCTCTATGTGTGATCCCAGGAGAGAGGCTGAGAGCCCTCCGTTCAACAGAAAGTAGGTTGGAATAGAGTGTGCTAGGTCTTTTGAAAAAGGTTCTGTGGACACATCTATTTACATAGTACTCAAGCCCCTTTTTGGTACTGATACAACACATAACCCTGCTAAAAACAGATTTCTTACAATGGTTAAAGGGGTGAAAAAATAACACTGTTCATCACTTCTCCATCCAGTCTATGCTTCCTTTTCTTTAAAGTGAAGATGTTGCTGACTGCTGCCACATGTAGTTTTAATACATGAACAAATGTCTCAGAAAAGTATCTAACAAACATTACTTTAGTTTGCAATTTAAATCCAATGTCGCTCTTCCATGATAGGAAAAATCACTTCCACGACAACCTTCTGCTCAAACTACTGGTAGGAAGGTCATAACCCCTTGAAAAAGAGTGTGAAACTGGAAACACTGTCAGCCATTTCAGCAGAAGATCCCCACTCTACACTTCTATAAGAAGGTTATGGAAAGAAGGGTACTTATGACATCAGCTATCACTTTCTTCAAGAGCTTAAAATTTTTTCCATAAGGTGTTTTTATCATCTTACCAATGCTGTAAAAAATCTTGTTGCATCCCTAAGTGAGGGCCAGATTAGGGAGCCAAAAAGGAATTAAAGCACCATTACTTTAAACAGAACTTGCTGGTGCAAGTAAGCACTTTTTGGATGCAGCGAGTGCTGTAGAATCTGACCCAGTATTAATAGATGCTAGTGGTATGCTCTCCATTTATAACTTCATGCTCAATTTAGAATAAACAGTACTAATGAGGAGTTGTTTGAAGTACATGAACGCTATGCAGAAGTGTTTATCCCATGGCTGTGCCCCATTAACAAAACTCCATTTGGTACCAGCAGACATTTTGCCCTTCAAGTGACCACTTAAGGGCAAGAGACGTTAGAGAGCGTTAGAGATTCTCTTCTGTTATTTTTGTTCCAAAAGGAAAATGTGTTTTGATACAGAACTCAACCCAGCCAAAAATACTTGCTTGCTAAAGGTCATAGGTCAAAATAAAAATAATCCTGTAAGGGAGCAGGAGTGGCAAGGCTGGGGATAAGAGAAATAGATGCAGGTGCGGACTAAGGCACAGGACACATGCAGTGTGTGTGGATCAGACTGGACATTAGATCCAAAAGCAGAACTAAGTTCTCGAAGGATAGGTATTGCAACATTCAATTTTTATGGCTGTGCCCAAGAGCTGAGATCTCCAGTTTCCTTTGTACTATGCCTCAGCAGAGCTGGGCACCTGGGACTTGAACACTAAAGCACCTGCACTCCATCACTCGCAGCTGCCTAGAGCCAGTCAGATGGAACAGACTGAGCTTTGGTACCTGCTTTCCTCAAGTTTTCAGTCGATGCCCAAAGAAGGGTGAGTCACTTTATGCAAACATTGGGTAAAACATAGAAACTGCCCTGCTAACCCTTAAGCGTCATGCTCCCTCTCTTTCTCTTCCTGGCCCAGTGAGTGCTGGATTCCTCATTGCATAAGGTTTCCTCTTTAACAGAAGCTGTGGAAAACAAGTTTTCCAAAAGCCAGATGATTAGGAAATTCTTCAAGGACATCTGAAAGCAGACATCCCACAAACTGGGCAACTATACTATTAGATTAAGTAACTTCTTGAGGACTAAGTAAGGCAGTATAAATCCTACGCTAAGTGCCGATCAAAGTACAAGATATTGCTTAAAATCAGAACTGGACACGGGACCCCTGATTCAGGACTAGCTGGCGTCCAGATTCCTGAAACTCAGAGATGACTAGATTTGAAAGACTTTTAATTAGCTTTTTGTTTATTTGTTTGTTTTTATAAACAGTGATCTCTACTCAGAGATCCACAGAAGTAACAGCACAGCAGTTTGAGCCCATTCATGCCCATGCACCACAGGAACAGATCAATATTTAGTTCTTTTTATAACACACTTTTTATATCGCGTCTTTTTGCATCTGGGGCCCAGTAACAGAGATACTATTTCAGGCCATGGAGCACATATTCCCTTTGAATAGCTTGCATCCTCAGAAAGGCCAAAAGCAGGCAAGCAACAAGAGCGGCCATATCCTCACTGCCAGCCCACCACACCGGACTTCTGCTCAGCAGTGAGGACTAGTACTGGCAAAGTGTGAGAGTTTTCTGCTAAATACACCCAGCATTTTGGAATTTTTCTACAGGCTATCAGTGGACCCTGGGTGTCCTTTCCCTGGGCAGAATGGACTCACCACCTCAGGAAGCTGTCCTCACAGCAACATGAGGGGGCCTGAGCACCATATGCAAAAGGGCTGCCCCTTCTCCCTCGGGTGCATCCTAGGTGCAGCCTAGGATGGTGTTATCAGCCCAAACGTGTTTCTTATGATACCTGTCATGCACATGATGGTTCCAAAGACAAATGTATGGTTAGGAACTTCTGCATCCTCAGAAAGTTAAATGCCTTGGAGCTCAATCCAGATGCATTTCGGTCAACCAGAAGATTCCCATCGGCCATAGTCAGGACTGAACTGACAGTGATGCTTGCTGCCAAGAGCAGCATTTCCTTTAACAGCTGCTGGGTAACCTGGAAGCTTTCAATCATGGGAAACAACTGGAAGCTGTAATGCTGTGTGCCATAAGTGCCCCAGGAATTTGCTTAGGAAAAGGAAGCTGAAGATATAAAAAAATTCCTTTGTTTCAGTCTTCAAGTGTCATAACAGATTAATCATCTCTTGCAATATTTAATCTCATTTTTCCCAGCAAAGTACTTTTGTGAGGATTTTTTTGTATATAATCTGTCTGTTAGCTTCTGCACTTTGTCTCTCACTAACTCCCTCTCCCTCCTACTAAAATGAATGAAAAATATATTCTGTTCTGAGCTATTGTACCATCTCAAGGTAGGGCATTTCTGTGGCTTGGAAAGTATTACATCCCACTGGTTTTGTGGTGGTATCTGGCTCTCATGGAGATGTGGTTCCTACTCACTCAGCTTTCTTTGGACTGCTGCGAGGACATTATTACAGAAAAAATGATAACATCCTGGACAAACTGCAGCTTGGAGCTTAAAAAATCCTGTGAAGAGACACAGCCTTCGTGTGGCTTACACTGTCTCAGATGCAGTTTCTGAGAAGATCCAACCCTATATGGATCATGCTTTTCCATGGCCTACCCCATTAAACAAAGAAAATGTCTAGAGCTGCCTTGAGAACTGGGGTTGAAGAACAATAAAGGTAGCAAAGACTTTCCACAGAAAATTTGGTAACAAATTAACAAAAAAATATTAAAATATTAGAATATTTCAGTCCTCACTGGAAACAGATATAGTATCATAATACCGTAAACATGTTATAGTTGGTGGGCTTTATGCTCGTATTTCCCTCTTTAGGCATAGCTCTCTGGTTAAATCACATTTTCCAGGGCACACCACAGCCTCCTCACTTGGAGAGGATGTCTGGTTCATTACAGGAGACAGAAGTCGACACAGGAGTGTGCCCTTTCATCAGAAAATTTGAACACAAAGATTCAACTATACTGCTGTGCCCAAAAGTAATTTGTTTTGACTCTTGGCATTCTGCTTTTCCATAGCTAACAATCTACATAGATAGATAGACAGGTAGGTAGGCGGGTAGGCAGACAGGCAGACAGAGAGACAGGCAGATAGATTTTCTACCAAAGGCAAACATTTTCTCATGTATTGTTGTTTTTGAAAAGACAGTTTTCAAACATCTATAAAAAGACTGGTTATCAGACAATAAGCAAAATTTGAAATCAACAGCAATTACAAGTCAAATTACAATGTACAGATTCATAACCCACCTACAGCTCTGTGGTTCTGGCCACATCTGGCAGTTCATGCTGAAATTAGAAAGTGTGCTGTAAGCCTGAGACACGGTCCCGCAGGGCTAAGAGGAAGCTGAATGCTGTTTGCCGTAGGAGCAGCAAATCTGCCTGAGTTCATAGCCCTCAACATGCATTTGATGTCTTGCTATGGAAATGTTTTTCTGGCCCACAGCCAACAATAAAACCAATGGTGTACCACATGCCATTTTCCTTGGCCAACTATACTGATAATGGGTCTTCTTGTGACTTTTTCACAGGACATGTTTGAACACCATACTACATTGTTATTATGTCTGTACAGCTTTCAGATCAGAACTGGCTGGGCAGCTTGGAGGACGGAAACAATTATTCGAGTCTAACCTGTACCCATTTAGAAAAAGATCCCTTGTAAGATTCATCGTATCTTTCCTGGATGTTTCAGGCAACACCTGAAGAGATGTGGAATCAACTGTGTAGAAAGACAAGGGAATTTCACTTCACAGCTCATACTCTCGACAGGTGGGAATAAGTCCTTCTTTTCTTGTCTCTTTAATTCTTTTTTTGAAAATGTAATTATTGTCTGGGAAATCTGACTCTGGTTAGCCACCTGCCAAGTACTGACTCACATCTGTGTACAAGATGTTCCCAGCTCTTGTGCATGTATTTGTATCTATTTGCAGAACGTATTGGATCAGCTGCTTTCCGCATGCACAGAAAGAAAGGGGAAAGAACCCCCAGCATAACCAAAGGGTCAGGTTTTGGGGTTTCTTTCTCTCCTACTGGCTTGCATCTTGCATCTTTCCACTCTAGACGGCTTTTGACAGAATTGCTCCACGTGGCTCAGAAGCATTGTCAGGGACTCCCAGGCACCACTAAGTCATATGGCAAATCTCCAGTCCTTGTTTTTGGTAAGATAGTGATTGATTAGTCTACTATGAATATATGGTGTCTTGATAACAAGCTGGTAAAATAGCTTAGTTCCCATTCCTGAATTACCAGGTTAGAGCATTTCTCTAGTGATGGCAACATTCAAATGTAATAACATTCATGGGATCAGCCTTGCATTGATGCCTCCTTCCAGCACACTCAGTGACATCT
>NW_009215950.1:0-3761 GCF_000690835.1 Fulmarus glacialis | reverse complement strand
TTTTACTCTTCTGATTCTCTCCCCCGTCCTACCAGGGGGAAAGTGTGTGGTGCTCAGTCGCCAGCTGGGGTTAAACCACTACAGTTGTATAACCATGAAAGGAAGGAAAGGGAAAAGGGGAAAATAAGGAAAAGAAAAAGGAAGGAATACATTTTGTTTTAAAACAATCTCCAAAGTGAACACACTCCAGGTAAGTTTTCCCTGCTCTAAGACATCAAATGATGGTTTGTCATTTCCTGAATGCTGTGGACTTAGGAAGAAACACCACAATTTTTATAGGACAGAAGGTCCTTGCTCTATTTACATTGCCACAGACCTTATCCTAAGCAAACAGCAGAGATTCATCACGATTTGTTTGATTTTCAAGCCACGGAAATTTCTGGAGATTTTTCTCCTCATGGGAAAAGTTCTGTAAAAGAAGTAGAGATCCTGAAAGTTGTGACAGGAGAATTAGCAGAGTGAGATAAGGCTGAATGTTGGGGCCAGTTGCACTATTTCAGCATTCTGGTAGAGGATGAGCAGCCAAAGGTTTTAGACTTGTTTTTCAGAACAAAATACGACATTCATAATTAGGAGCAATGCACATCATATTGCTAAAGCAAATTAAACATTATTTTTATGTGAGTCAGCCGTGATCTCTACCTCATATGAGGTCCAGTGGCCCCTCAAAGGAGCTGTAGTTTTAGATATCTCATGGCTCATTTCTCTTATATTTGTGTGGATCCCAAAAATTGCATTGGTTTTGTATAATGCTGGTGCATTGTGGACATGTCAGGAAAAAATCAGAACAATACTATAAAATAGTAGGCTCAGAATAATACTATATCAAGGGTTGTAGAAGTAATGCTGAACTAAAACTAAACTTTATGTTCCCTCTAGAACAAATGCCGTCACAACTTCCACAACTACAAAAATTTTGATGTAATTTTTCTATTCATTTTTTTCTTTTCTTTTTTCAAAGTGAAATACAAGACCTTTTCTGGGCCATGAATGTAACATGAGATGACAATGTAAAAATTCAAAGAGAAAAATAACTGTACGTAACAAAATCCTCAGAAATATGTAACATGGAAGAAATAGTTTTGTTGTTTTGTTTCTTCTCTATAAATAAGAAGATGTGATGATTATGCCACAAGAATTGGCATTAGACTTGAGCAGGTGGAATGCCTGAAACTGCTTTTAATCTTAAATAATAGTAATAATAAAAAAAATTTCAATTTCACAATGGTGTCTAAAAAGGAAAAGATTTCTTTTTTAGAAGTGTTTCCCTA
This sequence comes from Fulmarus glacialis, assembly GCF_000690835.1. Classification (NCBI taxonomy): domain Eukaryota; kingdom Metazoa; phylum Chordata; class Aves; order Procellariiformes; family Procellariidae; genus Fulmarus; species Fulmarus glacialis. Next base: position 2,490 of record NW_009215950.1, on the reverse strand, counting down.
CCCTAGTTTTTTGCTATCCATTAGAAATAATGCTTCAGCAATAAAATTGCCAACCTTATGCTGACAGTAAGCTACCCCTCTTTCAAGATGTTAACTGGTATCAAAATGCAACAGTGTACATTTCAGCTTCTGAATAAGTAGCTTTCACAGTAAACCACTCGCAATAATTTCATTGACTAAGACGTGCCTTAAGTTAGATGCCAAGTAAAATTCAAGAAGCCACCTGGGACCAGCTGGTGGATACTCTGAACAAGATGGGAAAGGCTCAGGATGAGGTTAGTCAGTGCCAGTTAAAAGCACAGGTCAGTCATCCCCCTGACAAATGTTCCAGCCCCTCAGGAGCTTTTATTCAAAAAAAAACCCCAAACTGGTTTTTATTCAAAAATAACCCAAAGAAGAGGCCTTTCAAGGAAGCTCAATTCAGTGGCCTTCAAGTTCACTGTAAAGCTTCTGTAGATTTCAGGCCATGGGATTAATGGCAAATCCAGCAAAGCATATGACTAACTTTAAGCCTGTAGGTAATCTCAGTTAAGTCAATTAGTCTGCCTACATGCTCAAAGGTAAGCAGATCCTGAAGTACTTTGCTGGTCTGGTATGATTATCCCTACTGATGTGTAGACACAGTAACTGCTAACCTGTACATTGAGGAAACCTGACTTCTGCCTCCAGCTCAGAAATGCATCTTTCTGGGGAGTCTTATATCTCATCAATTCTCCTCTAAGCCCCTGAACCCACTGAAGGACTGAGGAAGATTAAATAAGGAATAAATAAGGGATGCTCCTTTCTCATTTTGTACAATATGTAATAATGTTGGATATACAGCTGGATTCTTTAACAGGTAATATTCACCTTCAGTGTCTTTCTATGAAAAGCAAAACAAAACAAATTTTCAGTTGTGATTGTTAATTCATTTCTGTGCAGAGCTATTGTTTGGGTCACCCATGTTACATTAACACAGTTCCTGTATGTAGTACAACCATATTAACATTTAACTCAGAAGCAGCTTAATCTAGGTGTATCACTGGTGAAGCTGTGAGATCCTTACATCCAGCTTGGGAGTGTTGGTATGCCTAGAGATAATAAAATAACTCATGAATGCCACAACCAATCAATTTCAAAATCCCCAGGAACATTTCTGTGGGCAGATTATGGTTTGCTAAAACTATATTCTGCACTCAAAGGCCTTCTGTTTCGTTTATCTATCCTCTCCAGCTGCTAGTAAATTACCAGGGATCCCAGCGAGGCTGTCCACACTTCAGTCTGCCTTGACCTAGAACAGCCAGAGCTTCTTTTGTTGGCCTGAAGGATGAACCTGATCTGCGGTGGAAATACCATTTCTCTGCAGTGTATTGCAGGTTATGGAAGACGTCGCCTGAAAATTGTGCAAGATCTTCAGAGCAAGTCATGTAAATCTGTCATGTAAATATGTATTTATGGGGTTTTTAGAGCTTGGATCACTGCCATACAAACGGCTCCCTATCATCTGAATATATATTTAAGGACTTTAAAAAATACAAAGCTTTGACCTGAGCTGTTGCCATATATCTCATCACTGCTCCGGCTGCTGTGCAGATATAGGATGGAGTTACCTCATTTTCCTGGTTTGTGGGCCCACGTGTAACTGAGCCAAGCCTTATAAATGATGCAACATTATAAACAGGGCAAGGCTCCTTCTTGATACGGAACAGTGTTTGTTCAGGAGAAAGGACTACTGCATCTCCTGGAAAACGCTAGTTTTGGACTGGCAGAGTTTGCCTGCTAGAGAAAATGAGCCCTTCCTCGGCACCAGCGCACCTCAGGGGGACCTGGCACAACATTGTGACTTGACACACCGATATTTCTCTCCTGGATCTCTCTCACTGCGTGACTTTGAGTTAAAATTTTCTCACTGCAAGTCCAACAGGGAAACAAATGTGCTTTTCTGTTTTCACCTAGTATTACCAGCAAAGGGAAAGATATCTTGTTGCTGCACTGTTTTTCTTCCACCAATTGTAAAAGCCAACTGGAGTCACAAGGATTTTCCCATCTCTAGTAGATTTTAACTGAGATTTGGACTTCTTGGTGAGGTTGTCTCCTACCCTGTGGAATCCTCTTTGCATTATGTTAGAGAGCAGACTATATGATTACTGGTAAAACCATATGCTCTAGTCTGATTTTTCAAATGGGGAGGACAAACTCCCTCTTCCCATATTTATTTCCAAGGGAAAAAATTAAAGCAGTAGTACTATACCCTAGCAACAGGGTCCATCACAGAGCAGGATGGTATATTCGGTTCTATTTCCTGATTTAAACTTGTTTTCAAATATAGACGCAATTCTCAGAGCTGAGTTCATCCTGAGATGTCTGCTTTCATGCACTGTGTGCTGATATCTCAGAATTATCTGCTTTTTGCAGATATCCCAACCTGCTAATTAATAACATGAATTCACAATGGGAGTTCTCTAGCTGAAGTCACAGCTAGAAATAGATAAGAAAACAGTATATATTTTT
>NW_009215949.1:0-12251 GCF_000690835.1 Fulmarus glacialis | reverse complement strand
GCAGCCGGGACGGGGACCTCTCCGCTGCTCTCCTCGCCCCCTGAGGTGAGGGAATCCGCTTGTGGTGCTTCGTCGTCCGCCCCCACCGGGTCGGACCAGGCGGCGTGAGGAACCGTGAATGAAAACACGCCCGGCCTTTCAGCAGCTGTGAGGACGCAGTAAATCGATACTCTTTTGGGGTGTTACCGAGCTCGTGTGTTGCGAGAGAGAAAAATTAAACCGCCCTAAAGCAAACGCGCGAGCGCTTGTTATTTAAATGGCTGACATCAGTTGGTATGGATCATTTTCCGTCTGAAAATCTATGTTCTGTTACCGTGGATGAAGTTCTGTCCTCTAAGCAAATACATAAGCACTAGATGAAGCGAAACAGTTTGTTTCTTAAAAGGTGCCTGGGCTAATTTTTTGCATCTTACTTACAGGCAGTGTCTAATGTAGGAGAACTCAGACCACTCTTGATCCTAAAGTGCTGCTGCAATATAAATAAATAATAATGCTCTGTCAGCACCTTATTAATATAAAAATGGATATAGATAAGTTTAGAAATACATTATTATTCAAAACTTAGTATACGGATACAACACTTACTTAAATGGTGACAGTCGCATAACTAATTTCATCAGTTTCTTGTTTTCATGTTTCATTTAAAAAAAAAAAAATCTTGTTTGCTTTGCAAGTCTTCAGTGACTTTTTACAAAACATGCCTGCTAGTCTTCATTTTTTGATCTTTCCAGCTGACATGGTGAGAAAATGTAATCACAGAGATTGATTTCTTAATAATAACTTTAAATCTGATTTTATTTTTCCCGCTACACAGTCAGACCTTTTATATGCCCCGTCTTTCTTGCAGCTACCCTGCATGTTTCATATTTAAATGATTGGCAAGCGTGACTAAAAAGTCAACTCATCTCCTCTTCTGAGAATCCAGCTTAAGCACTTGGGTAACTTGAAGCACGTTGAATTCGGTGTTTCTGTACCTTATTGAATTCAGGGCCTAAATCCATCTCCATTTTTTCCCCTATATTAAGTAAAATATTGTTGTCTGTAATAGATGGGTAACTCAGCAGTGCTAAAAATGATGGCACTTTTTATATATACACTTTTCTACTCATTCCAGTTTTGTTGGAGTTGGTAGTCTTGACTACTGATCTAATTTTCCCAAGACCAGCTTCATGCTGATCTATGATGTCACTGCCTATTTTCCTTCCTATCTCTACTCTGATACATAGACAAACTCTGAACTGATAACTAAGTGAATGTCCAGGCAGTTTGTGTTTTAGTGTTCAGATATTTTTTTTTTAAATCGGTAGAAATCAGGCTGTATACATCACCATGTTTCACTTCTTTCATACTGTTATCCTCCTATTTTCTTTTTCTATGAATTCCTGCATATTGCTGCTTTTCTTAAGCTGCTTTCTAATTCTTGTGTGCTTGATACACAAGAAGGGTATTATGTACTGATAGCTGCTTGTAAGCATTTCAGAAAAGGCAAAATGTTAATAAAGCATCTTTTACAGGAATGCTTTTCCTCTAATTTCATTTTGGAGTCATTATTCTTTACTATTAATAGGTGGTTTTAATTTTCCTGGCTTACTATCTTTGTATGTAACGTGTTTTTGTCTTTTCTTAGGCATCCCAACTTTACTATATGGAATTGGCTCCTGGTTCTTTGTCAGTGTCACAGAGACTGTTCATACGAGTCATGGCCCAGTTACTATTTATTTTCTAAATAAAGAAGATGAAGGCGCAATGTACTGAAATCAGGCCCTCAAGTACCTGTCATTTGGTGGGTTTCTGTGTTACAGCTGCTACAAATATCTACTTCCTTTGACTAAAAAGAACTGAAGGCAACTGTGTATTTATTTTTTTTACAGTGCAATCTTTTACTTAACATGGTGTCTTCAGGAAGCTTCGTGGACGTTTTGGTCATAAGAGATTTATTTTTGCAGAGGTCAGTAAAGCTGAAAAAGTAGAAGCCTTGGGAGAAGAATTAATATTTCTAAGGGTATTAGAATTTACAGAAGTCAGTGACTAGTACTGCCGAGCAAACCTGTGATAATTTAAAGAGATACATCTATCAACTTAGAGAACTGAATTGTAGCATGCGGGCAAGGAAACTGTGAATATGCTAGACACTTTCAGAATGTCTCTGAAAAGATTAAGCTGCTTAGGTTTAGACTCTGACTAGATGTTTCATAATGCATTAATTGTCATAGTTCCAAGCATGTTTGAATGAATCCGTGGCACTGACTATTCACAATTGCCTGGAAGACTCTTTGGAAAAATACCACCCCGAGCAGTTAAAAATGGCTGTATCACATTTCTTCAAATTATATTTAAATAAAATATCTAAAATATGTTTTATGCTTGTATTTTTTGCAATTCGTGAACTCCAGATATCTGCATTTTTTTTTTCCTTTTGCTTGCTTTACAGGTAAGCAACAAAACCTAAGTAATCTAGAAGATTTAGTCCCCTGCGCTAATTTACAAATTGCTGATATTTTTAATTAATACAAGAGAATGAGAAGAATACTACCCTCCTTTTTTTTTATGCAAAATAACTGATTTCTCCAGCTGTAACTGAGCACAGCTGTAACAGGCACATATAATGATGGAATGACTTAAATTCAGTTGGAAACCTGGGCAAAGAAAAAGCTTTTAGGGAATTATTTGGATAGTGGAAATATGGAATTATTGGAGAGTAAGTTCAAACAACAGGAACACCTGTAAAGGATATATTACTGGTGCTTAGTTTTAGTGCCAGCAAATAATGTGTCTATGCCAAATCCCATGTCTGGTGACGTATGTTGATTATTCCAATTTTCATAAATAGGAAGATAAATGTAAAATGGGTAGGTACTGTTTTTGGAGGGTAATCACTATTCCTAAATAAATTATTATCAAGCTATGACTACAGTATAATTTCATTTAAATACTTTTTTACTTAATTCCAGATAATGGAACTGTTTCCCACTTAATGAAGCAATACATGTAGTTTTTCTAAAAGCAACACTAAATAAGGCTTTAATCAGAGAAGCGCTTGCACTGTTCTATTTAATTTTCTATTTAATTTTGGAGAATATCCTTGACACAAGTTAAATGGGTCTCAAAGATGAAGAGATGGTATTATAAGAAGCCTCATTAATAATAAAAATGACTGTTAGCATTATTCTAGAACTGATTTTCACTGTATTGGATAAAGTTAAATAACTGCAGCTCATAAGTTTAAAGTCAAATACTGCTCATTCATTGCCACGGATCTTGTCAATATCTTGCTGTAAAGGTTTAGTCTCAACGCAAGGTTGATAAAATGGTTTTTAATTACCAGACTATAAATACAGCTCTTCATTGGAGTTGCACCTCCACTCACTGCAGCTTGTTTGATTTCTGATAATGTGTACTGCTGACTTTGCTTACCTGTTTTTCAATAAATGCAGGCAACATGACTCCTTGGGCATACAGTGATGGGCAAGTCTCCTTAGAGAACATCTTTGACAAACTACCCTATTGATTACTGCAATTCTGTGCTGCTTGCAGCATTAAATAGAGACTTGATTTCTTGTTCAATGATCTCACTGTGTAACAATTAAGCAAATGTAATATTTTCTTGTATTACATGAAAATCAATAGACCTCTTGCTCTTATGAGGTTGATCATGCTAAAGGATGAACTAGAAGATGTCTGAGGGCAGAGTGCAAATATAGTATCGTTCATTCATTTCATTAAGGCTTGTATGTGACCTGTTACAGTACTTAAGAGGGAAAATATGCTATTTATAAGGGATAACGCTTGAGTTATTAAATCATGACAAAAGTCATTTTCAAGTATGAATATAAACCTACTTGCTTGTCTTCAACCAAAGGTGAAGTATTTCATCTGGCTTTCCTTCTCTTTTTGCTACCTACTTAGTATTTCTTTTTATCACTTACCTTAAGTTTTGGCCTGAATGCAAGATGGAAATGTTGAGGGCCAAGAAGATCCAAGAATATTCATACCATCTTGTCCAAAAAAATCTCTGTAAGGCTCTGGGGAACATGGGAATGGCAAGCAAGGATGAGCATGCAGTGTGTAGTTCTCAGCTGAATCTTTGCTGCTTTACCTTTCTAATCCCCATCACCATGATCTCTTGCCTTGTAGCTGCTGACTCCTAAAGGGACAATACAGTATGAGGAGAGCAGGGTCTTCTGTTGCGGAGAAGTCTGAATGCTTGAACTAAAGAGTGTCCCTGAAGTGGGCTTTAAAGATGAGCTTCTAGTAGTTTAATTGTTCAAAGATGCATTATTTGCATCTCTTACCTGTAAGGTCCTTTGGGGTTGTCTAGTAACCCCGGTGCTTCGAAAGACAAACTTTGTAGGGAACCAAACTTTGTTAATTCCTCTGGTCCAAATAATTTATTTGTAATCATTTTAATTGTCAGGTTCCTTTTTGTATGTATTACACTATGTGTATGTTGTGTATGCAATATATACTGGTGTTGATACTTTTTTTTTTTTAATAGATGACTGAACTACAAAATGACCCTTCCAACTTTTTACAGATTTGATCTGCACCATTTCCATTTGAAATAAAGCGTAGTTTATCTTGTAAGTCTTGCCTTAATTATCTCTTTACTGTATTCAAGAATGATGTTTAAATGAGTGAGAGATGACATAAAAACGCAGAGCGCTTTGTTTCACCTCACTTAACAACTACTTCAGATAAATGAAACCTTAGTCTAAACCCAGAGGATCAGGTAGCTACTTCTTGTAGCAGTCTTTTTAAACAGTAATGACTATTGGGGGCATCTTATCCTAAATGAGCGCTTAGCATTACATCTTACCTAGGTCAATGGTCTCAGATATCTGAGTTAAACTGTGTTACTGTAAATTAATGGAAAATGTAACTGCACCTTGCTGAAAGATCAATGTCCAATAAAGGCTGCACAATCAAATCTTGTTGCAATGATTGAGGTCCTTAATTGCCTTTCAAAGATAAGGTGGTAATCAACATAGGTTTAACTGATCTTTTTTACCAGTTCAATTACATGCTAATGACTACAGCCAAGTCAGGATCTTTAACTACTTATACTTATTAAATCTTGTGTTTGTTGTGAAAAATTACTTAAGCCACACAATCGATAAAACCCAGGTCTTAATTACTATATTTCACTTTTATACCTTTTTGTATGTTTGACAAATGTTTCACTAGAGACTGTGTAGCACTAATGATAGTACCCCGAGAAATATTGTTTTCTGTTACTGTGTACTCCAAATTATGATAACGCATGGGTGTTTTTATCTTTGTTTTGAAGAAGTTTTGTGACTAGTAATGCAAACATGTTCTAGGCAGCTTGTTGTACTTACATATCATTTTTACATATAATAGCACTCCTTTTGTCACTACAGGATGTACTATTTGCTAACCTTCAGATGGACACAGTTTCAACGAGAAGTTCTTTTTTCCCCAATGTAAATTAGTAATAGATTTAGATACTATTAAGGATTGACATTGCCAATTGTTTATGATTAGTACTCTCACATTGTCTCAAAAATAAGTTGTTGTGTCCCCTTCTTCTTGATCCCCTTTCTTTCCCTGGAACAATATCCAGTGCTTCTCTCCAGTCTTAGAGGAACCTGGAGCTAACTCACCTTTCATTGAGTTAAGCAGAAGTTAGAGCCATCTTCAACTTGCTTTGTGTGGTTGACCTACTGTAATTCTGAGTGTATTGCAGCATTAGGTAGAATCTTCCGGGTTTTTCTTTGATCTTTGTTTTTGCATATTTGTGATTACTCTGCATGCAAAAGTTGGCAGGCGTGAACAGATCTCAGTTTCTCAAGACTCCTGCAAAGTAGAGCAGCAGTATCCCAAATTTAACCACAGAACTATCTGACGAAGTGGTGTACCTGTGCTTGTATGCAAGTGTGCTCCCAGGTGTGCTTGCTTAGGCTTGCCAGGCTCACTTGTGCTCAGTGAACAGTATGAATACTGAAAAATTTGTAAAACGATAACTACATCAATAACCTTTGCCTTAATTTGAGTCAATCATTTGAGAGAAACTGTCAGTCCTTTCCAAGCTCTTAAGGGATAGTACACTGGTATCAGCTAATTTACTTATTCAAAGCAGTTCCAACTCTGAGGCAGTGGAGTAGGAAGGCAAGTTAATTACTCATCAACAGAGAGAAAGGCTACTCTTTTGTTTGTTTGGTTTTTTGATTGCTGAGATTAAAGAAGTTGGAGAAGGGAAGGGGAACAATGATGTGGAACTTCTGGAGCTCCTTCAGGACAATGGAGCAGAGGAAACATTCATTCTCTGACAAATGTACTGAGCAAATGAGAGACTTGGCAAAAACAGCCTCAGTGGAATAGAAGGGGTGGGGTGGTCTCAGATGGAGAAGGATGGATTTGGTAGGAAGGATATCTAGAATGAGCAAAAAATGTCAGGTTTTAAGGAGTTGCTTGCATCAGCCTGGTACTCTTCAGCTGTAAGTATTCTCACACCTATTGATACTCCTTCCATTACTCCTTCACTTTCTGGAAAAGGAGAACAGGAATCTAGAGTTCATTCTTCCCGCACTCAAAAGTGTTACTGCATTTTGTCATGGACAGATTTAAAATTTCTCATGAAACAGAATTTATTGGAAGCAAGAAAAATGAAGTAGAAAAGTGTGAGTTGACTAAATAGTCCCCTTCGAGAATCTAATAGCAGTAAAAAGATCCTTGATGTCTAAATCTCTTCGCAAACCGTAACTATAGATCTCCCTGATGCACGTTATTACTGAATGAAACTTAGGTATTTCTTAATACTTGAATGCCCTTAGGCCTCTGGTTTAGACCAACTTTGCCTGAAACAAAGGAGATTTTGCTTCATATATTATTTACTTTGGCCATTTAATTTAAATTGGCTTTTGCTGTAACTCCTTAATCATGTTCACTACAGAAAAGTAAGTTAATAATTCTGAGAGTTGTCTTGATTTCATCCCAAAATATAGGCATTTATGGAAGTAGATGTCATGTTACACTTTCTTGGGCTGCAGTTCAGTTTAAATACACCTAAGAAAAAGGGGCAGCTTCAGCATTACAGAAAGGGGAATGTAGAACAAAAATCGTCACTAATATATTCCAAGTTTATTTAAAAGGTTTATTTCTAGAAAAGAAAGATGTTATTACTGTGTTTGCATTTGAATCTTTTAAATAAAGCATGTGTGCAACAGAACATCAAAATTTGCATTAATGATTGGGACACTCAATGTCAATTACTGACCTTTGTGAATTAGTAAGTGAATAAATGCAGCTGAAATAAAGAGGGCTAATGTATCACAAAATATGTATTACTCATAGATGAGTGGAGTTTAACCTTAATTATTTATGCTAATACATCATAAGGTTCTAGTAAATGCACTGCGATACGTATTTAGAAAGTAATGATGTCCGTGTAGCATCAGAGCTTTCTGCAACAGACTGTAAGAGATCATGATTTTGTCTGAGTTCAAGTTATAAATGATCCAGATTATTAACGTTTTCAGTGACAAGGTTGTCTTGTAGAAAACTCAAATATATATCTGTTCAGCATTTAAAAAAATACAGAGGAAGCCACTAAGGTTTGAAATGATGGAATACTCTCTGTTATTCAGCCAGTTTGGGTGCATTATGGTTCCTGGTTGCTTGGTAAGGTAGATTACAGATGGTTTAGAGTGATTTTAATAGCAGTTGCATCACTTTAAGCACAGTTTATGAGCCCTGTTCTAGTTCATTATAAAACCAATTTATTACTTTCAGTGATATTAATAATCCTAATAGAATTAAAACTGTAAAACATGATTAAAAGCAATCCTTCAGACAAAAAGTCTGATCCAGGAAACTTTCAAGTTTAAATTTCAAAATAGACCACTTTTAAAGAACACTTGAAATTTTTGAACAAGATTATAAAATATTGCAAAGTCAAACCTGTTTTTATCCTTACAAGAAGAAATACCATTAGATATGATTGTTACATGCTTAGTGATTCATGGGCCTGGTTATAAACATGCTTTGTGATATATGAATTATTTAGTAAGAAAAATCACAATAATTTTGTTGTTACTCAAGAATTTATAGGTTGACAGAAAAACAATTACAAAGCCCCTGAAGCTGGTCTGATGGGGTACAGTAACCATTAACACAGCCATTTTTGCTCAATCCAACTGGTATAGTTTATGTTATAATTTTGTAGTAATTGGGTATCATATCTAGCCTTTAAAACATACATAAAACATGCTTGTAATCTGCTTTATTTCAAAATGTGTTCAAAATTTAAAGCAAAAGCTAAACATTTAATAATTCAGCCTAAATCAAGTTTACTGTTTTTTTTTTCAGTTCAAGATGAGTTTACTATAAGAAAGAATCGAGGCCAGATTCTGCTCCCACTGAATTGAAAGTAAGATCAATTTATTTCCTGATACTGGGTTCACAAACAATCCTTCGCCTCTTTTTCCAGAGAATCTGTGCAAAGTGTTTCTGCCTGCTCAAGCCCGTGCAGAGAGACTGCAAGGGGCAGTGGGAAGGCATGGCAGGCAGGCAGCTGGTTTTCTGCAAGTTTTAATGCAGGTTTTAAGGGATCTTAATCTATACATGTACTGATCAAGCTGGTACACTTGGGTGATTCTTTCCTGGGAGATGCATTTTAGAGAAGAAAATCTGGACACTGGTGACCTACTTTTTTCATAAGCCTAAGGGAATTCAGTTTGCTGCACTCACTGGCAATCTGAAGATGTGGGAAGGAAAAAAAGGTGAATTTCACCATGATATATTATTTTATCAACATAGAAAGTTATGTATTAATCTCTTTAAAAAAAAAAAAAGACATGCAAATGTATGCTACTAAAGCAACGATTAGGTGCCATTTTCTCTAGGAAATGAAGAGCTTATCCTTTGTTATGTATAATACCTATCTAGAAACTGGTACAGGGAGGAAGCACAGATGATAAATTGAATTTAGTGAACCAAGGACTGGCATTTAGATTTGCTTCCTCCGAGTCTGTTTTTTATACTGTATCTGAATTACACGTAATATAGTGCAGTACTGGTAATACAGTATCCCAAAATATTTTTAATAGTTGAAGCACTGAATAACTTCTAGCACACGTAGTTAACAAACATTAACTATTTAGTCTGTTACATAGTAAATGCATGCTATTTCTATGTCATAGCTGGGCAACTTCTAGTAGTAGTGGCGTTAAAATTTCCCGGAGATGCTCAGTAGGAGCTATAATGAAAACGTAGGACTTTCTGACTCTATCCTCAGCTTCCTTCCTGTGCCTCATGTCCTTCTATCCAACAGTTTGAGGACAGGACTAGAGGAAATTAGTTTTGGGTCCTAATGCTGGTTGTAGGGCACTTCAACTCTTGATACAGCCCAGTGCAATTGGCATAATTTATCTGCTTTTGTTTCCACTGACTATTTACAATGGGCATATTGTAAGGGTTATTATAAAAATAGCATGTAGCATGTATGTAAAGAAATGCCGTATAAAGAGGACTATGTGAGTTCTAAGCACTGCATTTTTCACCTGCCTTGGCCTGATTCACTCCTGAAATTGAGCTTACATCCCTCCACCAATGGGAAGGAAAAGCTCCTAGATACAGGTCCTGGAACAGGAATATTCAAGAATAGGGCCAGGGGAGTCAGCGCTTTCTTTCCTCCCTCTTCTTTTTATGGAGTTTTGGTAGAGGGACTCAAAACTTCATTATATGTCGTCTGTGGTAGTGAAAAGATAGAAAATGACTTGTGTTAGATAACTTCCTTTGCAGTGGGAATTAGAGAGGGAAACAAGTAATAACTTATTTCCTTACTTTTTGAGGGCCTTGCAAATTATCATGATAACCATGTTCCAGGCAATCAGTGGGGTACAGCATTTTTTCCTTACCAGTCACCAATACTCCTGTGAGATTCTGCAGCATGGCAAATCTAATAATTTTAGTATTCTTCTGTGTCAGCATTCTGCTTTTCCTTGAAAACAAACATTTATTTTCTTTACATGGCCATTTCCAGATCTCCTCTGTCCCCTCTAACCGCAATGGAAAGCAGCAGAGAGCAGCAGCAGACTGCAATGAGACAGTTGTTCTTGCACTTGTAGCATAAAACCAGCCTGGGAGTCGGTGGCACTGATGGAGGATATTTCCCCCACACAAATAAAAATAGAATTTATAGAAGTCATGGGCTTCATGATCCTCCTGTAATTAAAGAACTGATATATTGTTCCTCTGCAGATTTTGAATGTTGTTTCGTTGTGGATAGACAATAACTTTGGATATGTAATTGTAAATAGGAAATCCATGCATATTTCTTGCTGATAGCATGTCATCTGGAGAAAATCAGACTGCTTAATTATTTTTTTCTGTGGCTCTGGAATTCTTGAACTTCCTGTGTCGGAAACTTTTAAAGAGGAGATTCTTGAGGCAGTCAAATACTAAACTTTAAGAATATTTTATAATACATACTAAAAAATATCTGTGGTCTTGCTACACAAATTTTCCCCCCACTGTTGAGGAAAAATATAAAAATAGATTTTGGTGAAGTTCTGTTCTCATAGTAGCCATTCTGCAGGATGGTAAAATAAAATTTAACTATTTGTTTCAAATATTGGTGTAATTAGAATGAAAATCTCGTAGGAAAGATGGGTTTTAAAGAAATACGTGACAAAACCAAACCTGTATCAAGAAACACATGCTTGATGCACTTTACTTTCTAAAATGTAAAAAACCTTGAAGTTTGATTACAGCTGCATCAACACAAATCAGAATGGGGGATTAAGGTTATGATTAGCCCTGGAAAAGCTACATAATATTTATGCAAATTTGGCAAATTGAGTTGGTTTTCCCCATAGTCTTGTAAATGAAAAAGACATTTTAGAAAAATTGCGGTTCTATAGAAATTCTATGATTTTGTATCCTATTCTTTAAAATTTAATAGAAAATGAATCTGATTGAAATGAACCTGACTGAAAGGTATACAGGGACTGTAGGTAAAAGGTTCATTTGAACAGAAAGACGTCTGTGTGGGCAGCACCAATCCCTTAGATACTTAGGAGTTGGGGCTCTATTAATTTCTAGTGTAGGAACTAAATTATAAAGTTATTGAACAGAGAGAGAATTTATCTCTGCTAATGGCCATTGAAAGATCCTTTTTTTTCTAAAGCTCAAACAAAGTAGAATTCTAATATGAGGAAGCTTGAAGATGTTTCAGGAATTAAATATACTTTCCATTTTTTTCCCCTCTAAATTGATAATATAACTCAAATAGTCCAGTTTGTCATATATGATAATGTGAGAGATTGTGATAAAATGTACAGGTCAATAGCCTACAATTGAGATTAATGCTCTTCTCCCAGTAAAAAGAACCAGAAAGTTTAGCGCTGCAGAGCTGCATGGAGCGGCAAGCCTTCCCTCTAACTTCTGTCAGGCAAAACGCTTTTTTTAAAAAGCTGCATGTAGCATATCATCGCTTGTGATTGCAGCATAGCTGTCACGCTCAAGCACAGAACCATTCTTTTCTGCTGCTGAGGAAGCTGGACGTAAGCTTTTAACGGGGATTTTCTTTCGTCAGAGCTATGCTTTAAAAAGGACTGTTTTGAAATGGATTGTTGTCAGCTGCACCACTGAACGGACATGGAGAAACTCTTCGATGAAAGAATTGTACCGCAGGTCAGTATAGGAGATATTTAGCTGAGTATTCTGTAGTTTGGAGAAAGAGCGAAGTGCGTGACAGCTCTTGGCAAAACTGCTTAAAGCATGTTAATACAGATGTTTAGAGGTTACAGCGATGAGCAGAGCGTAGAACTGTTTCCAGTGCCCCAATTTACTCGTTTGCCTTGTAGTCAGCGTCAGACTCGGTCGCACTGAGGCATGAGTGGGCCACAGGTTTATGTTTGCATGTGTGTTTGTGTGTTAGTTTGAATAACCTGAAGACAAAAGCCCCAAGAGTTCTTAAGGAGAAGCTGTCACTGGAGGGGACCCCAGTTCATTACTCTGAAGACCGGCGGCACTGGGGACTTTTTAACTAATGCAGGAGTCCGCGCCTGACTCTGATTGCTGTCTCAACAGTGGGTTTCCTCTTAAAAGTAGAAGACATAATGAGGGGAAAAAAATTAAAATCCGTGCCTCTCGGCGTCCGGAGCGATGCCTGCTGGTTCCCCGGGGCGGGCTGTCACAGCGCTGGTAGCCGCCTCCTCCCGCAACATGGCGCCGCCTCCGCTGCCGCCTCCGCTCCCTCCTCTTCTTCCTCTCCCTCCTCCTCCTGC
>NW_009215948.1:0-22851 GCF_000690835.1 Fulmarus glacialis | reverse complement strand
CAACGCAAACTATTCTATGATTCTATGAAAAAGGGTCTTCTGTAAATGAAAAGTGATTGTTTTTCATAAATGTATTAGGAGAGTAAAAGTAATGGAGGAATCTAAAGGACAGTGTTGTCAAATACAAAGCAGTGTAGAAATGGAAAAAAAAGTTAATGAATTTATATTGGAAATTAGAAGATTATTAAGCAAAAGTGGAAGAAGGTTGTGGTACAGCCACTGAGTGAGCTTTATGGAGAAAAGACTGTGAAGTAGTTTTAAAATACGGAAATCGATGATTCTTGCCTTATGGTTAGATTTTGTGCAGGTGTTTTGTCAGGGAATGAATTTTACTTTTAGTGTTTGAAAAAGGAAATGTGTGTTGTTCTAGTACTGTGTGCTTCCCAGTATAGTGTTTCTGTATCAGCTTTTTAAAATGGCATATATACCCTTTTGGGGAAGATATCATATCCAGCAGTATACAGATAGGAGACAGGCATGTTTGGTAATTTGTAAAGTAATAATGTTAATTTTGGGGGAATCAAACCCACTTTTAAGCTTCAAACCTATAATAATGGTAAATACTATAGAATGCTTTGAGAAGACTATAGAGTATAAATCAACCATTACCAATAACCAATCAATAAACTTCATAGTACATATAGTACAAAATAGGAACTTTTGCTGTTTTATAATTACCAAACTTTTTTCCCCCAGTCCTAGGCTTTTTATTGTCTTACTTTTGCAAATGTCAATGTCATTAAGGAAAAATCAACATTATCTGAATAGTCCAAGAAGAGTTCAAGATAAATACAAAGTGATCCTGTTCAAGTTCTTCATGAATATCTAGGATTTAATTTTGTAAACTGTGGGTCAGTAATATTGTCTGTCTAGAAGGACCACTAAGGTGAAAGAAAGATCAGGCTGCTGAGAAGATAAAAACTAAGAACTGTCAGGATTTTACGTACTTGTCAAGAAAAAGTAAGTTTCTGAAAATGAGTCGCCTGACCCTTTCATACAGTTTGCCCCTCTGTTTCTTATTATATCTCACTGTCTGGAGGGGAGTTCTTCTGCCTGCTGGGGTCAAGTAAATCTGCTCCTTTATTAGATACACCAATATTTGACAGGGTTTTTAGGAAATGAATTCATTTCCCTTTGGATTTCGTCCCATCCCCGATACCTAACCAATATTTTTATGAAGACCTTTTCTTCTCTTGCTGTTCCTCTGGGGTGTTATATTTTACTTGTGGGATTAAAAAAAAATGAGGTTTTGACCAGCAAAATGCGCCAGCCTCTTGAATAAAAAAAATAAACTGTTAATTGGCAAAATCCCCTTTAAAAGCATTTTCTACCTCGCTGACTGTGTATTTTACCTGGATGGCCATATAATTGACTGAATTCCCCTGGTAGATTACGGTAAGTGCTTTGGGTTTCACTGGGACTATGCATACAAAAAAAAAATCTGCTTTTAGGTTCACGTTTCTTCATCCATAGTGTGCACAGGATCCACATATGCTAGTGGGATGGTGAGTGGAGTACAAAGGTTTGCTTGCAGGGAAATTACAGAGAGGATGCAGCAGGCATCCGGGAAGTATTGGATTGGGCCCAGCTGCTTACCGATGCCAGAAACAAGCCCTCCGTGTTCATTAGATTGCAAGCAAAAGCACCAGATGAAATTCTCTATTGAATTGTTAGATATGAGGTGGGACTAAATAGCATAAAAAGGTTTAATTCCCTTTTCATAATTCAGCATATTTGAGTGTGGGCAAGAACAACAATAATAACTCTCTAGAGAATTGGAGAATAGGAGGTTTTAACTCAAGGTAATATACCTGTGCCACATAATGAGGAACAGTCACAGTTTTTATATGAGTATCATCAGTATCTTTGATTACTTCAGTCTTTAGCTAATTCTTAATCTCAGCCCTGGAGTGGCTAGACACTTGGAGGAGGTTGGCACTCTGTTTTCTGAAAAATGAGGAAGAAATTGCTGAATGTGATTTTGAGCGTCTTTAATCCTATGGTACAGAAATAGAAGGTAGCGTTATTTCCCAATCTATTGGGCACTTTCCACATAATTTTTACCTTTTGACGTGGATACATTATGTTTGTGGCTTAAGTCTTTGTTTTTGTTGAAAAAAAAGCATTTAAATAAAAAAACCAGCACCATAAAACAGATAGATAATCAAATGTAACTATAAGTCTGTGGATCTGGATTCCTGTAATTTCACTGAGGTGCCTATAACTCCCTGTAAATACAATGAAGTACTCTAATGCTTCATGGATTTACTTTTCAGGGAGAGTCCAACATGAAGATAGCTTGCAAATTCTGAAAAGACAAAAGGAGTGATATCAGGAAAAGAAAATCCTATGATGCTTATTTATAGGATGTGCCCACTTTATCGTCTGCTCTTTCGAATGCCTTGTTTCCAGCTAAATTTTCTTTTCCACTTTGTTGGCAAATCCAGACATTTTGTAAACCCACAGAGTGCCAACCTAGTATAAAATTTAATTTTTAAGTGTAGTCGGGTATCCCAAGTGACTGACAGTATGTTGTAAGTTCCATATTTGTAAGTAATACTTTATAAGTTTATCCCATACATGTAGCTTGTACTGCAAGTTATATTGTTGCGGAATTTGGGCTGTGACATGGGAACTAGCATTTGGACATGTCTGCTGTTATTAGGGTTACTGTACAAAAGCAGATTCTCAGGAGCCTTTCCAGGATGTACATGGAAGTTCCCAAGGATGACGTAGGCATTGGCACAGGCCTTCGTAACATAGGAAAGTTAGGTA
This sequence comes from Fulmarus glacialis, assembly GCF_000690835.1. Taxonomy (NCBI): domain Eukaryota; kingdom Metazoa; phylum Chordata; class Aves; order Procellariiformes; family Procellariidae; genus Fulmarus; species Fulmarus glacialis. The sequence continues at coordinate 20,076 of NW_009215948.1, read as the reverse complement.
TTTTACCACATTTTAGTTATACATCTTAAATGCATCAGGGCAGGATATCTGTAGCTGGCTCTGTAAAATTTTAATTCGACAGGACAGAAAAGCTTTGGAGTGCCAAAGACACAGTGTAATGCGGAAGTGTGGCTTTTAGGTAAGAATGTGAAATAAGATATGAAGAGTTATTTAAAGAACAGTGTAGCTTTCAGATTTGAGTATTACTGTCTTGCAGCATAAAAACCTTTTCTGGTACCAGTTTTGAGTGGCATGAGACCACAAGTTCAATTCCTTGTGGGTTTCAGTAGACATGCAAGCCTGGAGTGTGCCTGGAGCAAGTTACTGTACCAACAAAGAAAGTTGCTATTCAAACTGAATGTGGAAATGTCAGTTTGCTGCAAGTTATCCTTAATAAATTCTAACATCTCTCTGGTAAATGTTTTATGGTGTTTGTCATCATGGTAGGTAAATGTTTTGTGGTGTTTGTCAGCATGGTAGGGTTTCTTTAAAGTTTCTTTCCTACCCAAACATTGACTAGCTTGGATATTAAGTGCCTGAGATCGTCCCAGGGTAGAAGAGGGCTTTTGCTATTGCAGTCCATTGAATGTGTCATACACTTCATCCGCATAGATCTCCTCTGCCAGGAAATAGCTAATATTGACATACTGGCATGCTGGCAATGATCTGTCAAAAATGTCATGAATTCTAAAGAGAAAAACCTATGCTTAATCTATGGTAGACATGTTTGGTCATGTTTTAAGTGTTCAGTTTGCAAATAAGGCATGTCATTTAGAAATCAAAATCTGTCGCTTCATATCTTTTGGAAATGATCATAAAACATATGCAGTAGCTTTTTAAACTATACTTTTGATGTGCCAAAACTGTGCCACACATGTTGTGACCATCCTGAAGTTGTGAAACTGAGTGTATATGAAAAATATGCAAGAGAAAGCTGCACAGATAGGTGAACATTCAGTCTAAAAAGTGAAAAAATCTATTTCTGGAAAAAGGTATATGAAGACAAGATTTAACATAAGGACAAAACATCAGTTCCAGTCCAGACTGTGATTTGTGCTGTTTATCACCCAAATTCACCTGTAACATTTAATACACTTTGTGACAGGACTGCAGTTTTAGTGTATAGTACTAGTCTATGAAGAAGGGTCTCCTTCTTGCCTGTCTTCCTTCCAGCTGTAAAATTTTTGCCTACATACTGGTGTCTCATTTTCCTACCTGGTTCTTTGTTAGCTTTTACTTTAACTTCTTTTTGTCAATTACATTTTCATCTGGCACAGAATTAGTTGTACACTTAAAATCCGGTAAATGTATTAAACAGGTTTTGGAATTAAACATTTTGAAATTTTAATTACATCAGATTTCAAATATTGGACCAATTTCTTCTCCCGTGAGTAGTTCCAACTAAAGTCAATATGAATATTTTATTAGTTATGCAACAGGATTTATCCTATCTTTTGTAAGTAATCCTAAAAAAACCAGTATTTATAGCATTTCTCTAGTTCTTATTCTGTGAAAATGCAACTTAGAATATGGACCATGTAGTGACTCACCTGTAATGTTGCAAAAGAATGACAGAAAGGAAAATGCCAAGTAAATTAGCTAAATCATTTATCATTACAATACTCCTAAGTATATTTTAAAAGAAATATTAATATAAATAAAGATACAAAAATATACACATATTCAAATATATGTTTAATTTGTATTATATCGGATTTTTGATCATCATATTTTTAAATTAATTACTGAACATCCATGTGAAAGCAAGTTGTTTTATTTTCAGACTGAAAGGTATGAAAACAGCTTTTGAAATGTCTTGTTGACCTAATTAAAAACAAAAGTAGGGATAAACAAATTGCCCTACCTCCGAGTCTATTGGGTTTCCAAAGTCATCTTTTTTGAGACTTTTTCTGCATACGTATAGTACCTAGGACAATGAGGCCTTTGAGCACAACATTATTTAGGTAAATACAAACAATTCTTCCTAGCAGGGTGCCTAAAATTTTATCCACATTCTCTATCATAGGGTGTATTGTACAGGCCTATCTCATATTTCATGATAGTTGTCTCGGAATTAGAATAACCTTTTTAATCATGAAAATGAATTAACACCAGATTCTCTTGCTGAAAAAGGACTTGTTCATTTAAACTACCATGGACATGAAAGCTAAGTAGTGAATATTAACGTTTTCAGACAGAGATAAAACCTTAAAGAAATATCTATCAAGTAATTACAACTCTTTTTCTTGCACAAATACATTCCTGAATTAAGCCACTAAGGTTTTTTTAAGTGTTCATTCAGTGATACACAAGTTAAGATGCCATTATCAATAGAATGCTAAATGTAAGTAAAACCGGTATCTTGTAGAGTATTCTTCCATGAATAGATGTTTTATGTCTGCTTTGTTATATTAAGGAAAAGTCTCTTCTTTGTGTCTGTCACGAACAACCTCGGAAGACACTTACAACATGGTGCTGCAGAGTAGCTCCAGCCCACAGAGGCAGGCTGGCCCTGGGACAGAGGTCTCTGTGGGGAAAACACCGTACATGAGCGCTTTGCAAATTCACACCCTCCTTCCAACTGCAGCAAGGTCTACATACAACTTCTCACAAGGTTGTTTCATGTAAACGTCCTGCAGTGTGTAAATATTGAGATTGTTGTCCTCATATTGTCTCCAGTGTTAACAGCTCAGCAGGGAAACTCCTGCTGCTGCTTATATCTGTGCAAATTATCTCTCATAAAACCATCTCGTAAGACACATAGGCAAATGGTGATGTTTGTTTATTTGTAATTAATTAGCCTCAGATCTGGCTCAATGATTTTGAACCTGATTTAGTAGGTAACTTTAGCAAGAGGAATGAGGTCACCCTGTCTCTCATACCTTGGGAGGTCGTACTGTGTACATCCCAGCCTGGAGTCACAGCCCAAAGCTGCCATGTGAGCTTTCCATCAGGGTGCCAGTAGGCATAACTTCAATAACACAAGCAAAACACAATGTGCTTAAGGAATTATATGCAATTTTACAGCCGTAGCCTGGTCTCCTGGAGACACGTAAGGATCCCCAGCAAAGGAGCTGGATGTGGTGTCTGCTCCCTTCCACTCTGCTTCCAGAGAAAATGCCCTCAAGTATTAACTGTGGCCCACTGACCTTTTTGCAATAATGTTTCAGCCCTCAGGTTGAAGAGGCTGAACATCGCTGCATTAAGCAGACTGGAAAATTCAAATCTATATTGTATCTCTTGAGGAAAATAAGACAGTTCAGGTAATTTATAGTGTTTAAGATGCTCTGTTATGAAATAATATCTCGTCAGTCACATTGAAAAGGGCAGTGAAAGCAGAAGCCAAAACATAAAAAAGTATTAGTGGGCAGCAGTTTTTTTCACAATAGTTTCTGAGCAATAAGCATAGAGAGAGTTGTTCCAGGCAGCAGTTTGTAAGAAAATTCAAGATAAATTAAATAATAATGTATACTTAGATGGATTATCATCTCCTATAGCTTTTTCAGAAATAGATTTTAATTTCCAAGTACAGCAGTGGGAACCTCAAAAAATTTGGTGAAAGTGGGATTTTTCTGGTTTTACGCTAGTACAACTGAAATCAGACCCTATTTACTGTTTTATTTTCAACTTAAGTTACAGTCAGAAATGCCAAATATATGTTCTAGGACTTACAAAGTATTTTATGTCTGTTGAGCAGTTACTGGATTCTCTCTTCTCATTCCTCTCAGATACAGAAAGTCACTATGTTGTATTTTTATTTTTCACCTCCTTAAGTTTTTGCAGCCAGTTCCCAAATCCTTTGCAGATTTTTGGATATTCTTTTATAAACTACTTAGCCACTGAAGCAAAGATTGCAATAAAAGTTTCCCATCTCTCTGATAAATATTCTTTGTAGCATGCTGCAGACTAATTTCCTGTCTTTCTCTGCCTTGGTGAATATTTTAGCATTGTTTTTATGCTGTGGAGCTGCTCCAGATGGAGAGATGAAGATTAAACCTCCCAGGACACTCTCAGTCCTAATGATCATGACACAGTGGACTCAGGGGCATGCAATGACACATGCAGAGTCCTGTGCTTTCGGGGGGTGGAGAGAGGGTATCTTGCTACCACTGCTCTCCTGGGTAACAGTTATGCAGATACCAAATCGTGCCTTTTGTTTCTATTTATGGAGGTGCCCTAAACGGAAATATTTAAGAAATGTCCATTTTTATTAGATACTGTTTTTTGAAACCTTTGTCATTTTTTCTTCTGGCCAGTCCTACGCAGAAAAACTCTCTCATGTTCAGTAAGACTTGGGATGTCACCAGAGTGCACTTTTCTGTGAATAAACAGCTGTTCAGGGGAAGAAAAATACCCATCTCTAAAATGAACTAAGTTCTTAAGACCATTTGCTTTCAAAATGGTCAACGCAAGTGCTGTTGTATAATGAAACGTCACAGGCACTTAACTTTTATGGAGCAGTTATTGACTGGTCATTGTGTTCATTTTCAGCCATTAATGCCAAGGTCAGTTAAAACTAACCAAAGTCCAGATCAACATATATTTAATACGAGAAACTTGCCAGGATTTTATCACAATTTTCTATCCTGGCCTGTTTTCAGACAGGCCAGTCACAGCTTTTAATGTCTGTATTCTTTTACCTGTTATCTTTTCATTATACCTTGCCCATTTCCATGTTTCCCACTAAACGTCAGTTCCTACAGCTGAAATTTAATTTGAATTGTTAAATGTATTCATTCTACCAGAGCTTTGAACATGAGTTTATGATTACTTCTTGGAATATGGCTGGCCTCAGTGGGACATAATAAATTAGTCTAATCATATGGTGAGTACTTACTTCATCCTGTGTTTGTTCCTGCTAGGAACTGAAATTGTCTCTGTAATTGTATGCAAATCCCTTCACCAGAATAATCAAAGGAAACCTATGTGTAGCTGCCCATCCTCCACATGAGAAGCATAAAAGTAACCTTTTAATTCTACTTAAATGAAAAGTTGTATCTTCATATATAAAATGTAGATATAAAACAGAACAACTCAAATTAAAAGGCATGTGAGTAGCAAACAGATACTTTGCTAATACTGCAGGCTGCTTTTAGTCCTACTTTTTTGCATATGCAATACTATGTTAATAGCGTTCATGGCATTGAACCTGAGAAATAATAATATTGGGATTTTTCATATTAAACATGGGGAAATTTCTTGTCCCCTGAAAATACATGAGATAGATGATACAAGGTTTTATGAATTGCCTTCAGAGGATGCCTGTTTCCCTCCACTGCCTGCAGAAGGAGACTGGAGTAGCTCAGACTTAGCCATTGAACTTTCAGTTGAGATAAATTCTCCTCTAAGTCTCTTACTCCAAGGCATGCTTTATGTATTGGCCTCAAATCATTCTGATTTGCTTCTTTGAACTCTGTCAAATATTTTAGCATTAATTTTTTAAATGTGGACACCAAAAAGAGATTTAGTCATGTAGGAGTAGTACAGTGTCCTGTATGAAGATCATATCATTCTAGCCTTCCTCTTCCCTGTTTCTCTATTCAAGTACCTAGATATTACATTAGCTGTCTTACTCACAGCATTGCTAGAAAAGATCAGTTCTGCATATCTATGACTGTGATAGCAATGTTTGCGAAGACACTCAAATGAGGCGAGGTTATTAAGTGCCTTTTGCCCCATCAATTCTTTTCAGAGGAGGGGTGAGAAGAGGGAGAAGAGGGTAGAAGGAGCTGAAACAATCTCTATTTGTTCATTTGCTTCCTTTAAAAATTCTGTCGCTTCTTTGCATGCTGTTTTGCACAGATTCATACGAAGTATACATACATATATGTGTATTTACTTGTATGTACATATATATGTGTGCTTGTAATGTCTTGGAGCATTTAGAAGTACTTATTAAAATGTTTTCTCACCTTTTTATTTTCTTGTAGGATTTTGTTGTTTTTAAGAAACTCAAATTCTAAGCTGTTTTCACGATTTAGTTGAGAGTGATACTTGCAGTCCCTCAGCTGAAGTGCCTGGGAGGTGCAAGATTATTCAATGTCATTACACTTCAATAAAAGCCACTATATGAAGTCTTCGGATGTTTCCCTAATTGTTGCTCCAGTCCAAAAAGAAAGAATCACATCTTAATTCTTGTCTACATCAGAAGAGCAATGAGTTAGTTTTAGGAACTGGAAGAAAATCATAGATCAGGCTCATCTCCAAATTGCTAGTTGTTTGTTGCGGGGGAGGCAATCAACTTTTAATAAATTTGTGGTCTGTGTGTCAGTTTAAAAGAAATAGTAAGACTTATTTCAGACTCATTTCAATCAAAAGATAACCATACTATAATCATAGCATCCAAATTTTAAAGCCTTTCTTCCCAGGACATGTTAAATTTTTCAGAAAAAGTTAAATACTTCAGAATATAGATTTCAAAAACATCTTAACACAACTGAAATTTAAAATCAGAAATAATGTGCCTGGGACCTACAAGTAGAACTTATAGAAGGAGTAAGGTCCTATAAATTATCTGCTGTGTAGCCACCAATAAATATGGACATGGCCACATGCGCATAGAGATAGAATTAAGGTTGCGACTCTCTTAAAATGAATGCTTCTTAGCGTGAATGCCTGTTGTTTCAGTCTGAAGATTGTTCTTGCATTTTTTTCTCATGTATGTATTAGAAACAACACTGCACTAATGCTGATTGATAGGCAGAGATTGTCAGATATTTTATAGTAAAAGACTACTTTTCTAACAAATCCCTATAGAAAGGAGGCAGACGTTCTGACATCAAGATCCTCATTTAGTACTTGCAGCCAGTTCTGTCCTAGGGCACAGGTGTCTTATGCATGGACTGAGGCAGCTGCCTTGTGGGGAAAGATAGTATGTGACAATATAATTAAAGACAGCACCATAATACATTAATTAGAATACATTAGGATACTGCTAATTTTAAGGTATACCAGCTCTTGAGTGCTTTAGCTTGCAGTCGTAATATTCTTTGACATGGTTATTTTGGATGTTGTTTACACAAAGGTCTACGTACAATTGTATACCATCACAGGGCAAACAAAATCCTATTAAATTGAGACTAGAGAAGTAAGTTGTTGGGAAGCTAGCAATTTCTGGAAAATAGCTTTGCATCAATTAAGATATTGTGTAAGAAAGATAATTTTTTAGTATCAACGTTACGGACTATAGGTTTTAGTGAAATGAAGAGTTTTGGCTTTAAGGCATTGCGCTAAAGAAAAGTTTTAAGCTATAATGTATAAAAGCAAGGAATATTTATGACTAAGCTCGATATTTGTCAAGTTAATAGCAATAAGAGAAGAACAAAGAAAAAAGGTAATAAGTTAAATATTTGAACATACTGTATTTTATTCCAAAATAAGTTTTTTTTCCTGTTTTCTTTCCTTTTTTAAAAATACTGATACACATTAGCCCTAATGATAGACCCAAGATGACATATCAGATAACTGGATATTCAGAGAGACTATGTAGCCTCTATAGTTACTTTAAAATGCTGGTCTGACAGAGAGTAAGCCTAGCACCTGCTTTTCTTTCTCTCTTTTTTTTTTTTCCACTCAAGGACTTAACTGATGCTTTTTTAAGGTAATAGTTTGTGAGGTTCTGATAACATTGTAATTACATACAGTTTCTGATTTAGCATTCAAAGTTCTGTAGTAAGGATTTGCTAAAATTTGCTAAGAATGTGGCTTCAGTGCTGCTTGTAAACTTCAAAGGAGCCAGACTTCTCACCTGAGCCAGTTCTAGCTGAACCCTTTGGCATAGGTAAGTAATAGACAAATAAAAGCAAAGAAAATATAAAATGCTAACAAGGTACATAAATGTACTTTTGGCGTATATCTGTAAGTATTCTTGGACTTACTCATCTCTATGCGTGCTTATCATAGGAAAGGCTACTGGACTTCGACGTTAGTTTGAAGGCATTTAGAGAGGTGGGAAGAGTAATGGTATCTGAGAACTGTGCAAGCACAAGCAAAGCTATAAGATTGCTTTCAAAACCAGGGCTTTTCTTCAGTCCCTCTCAAGTTTCCACTCATCTTTATCACTTGGCATTTTGATGAGACACCTTTACACTGTATTTCATATGAAAGTTGCAGACTCTGAAATGCAATGAAGGGGAAAAATCTTGCTGCAGAGTGGGTGTAGCATAAATGGGACCTGACGTAACCTGAATCTTTGATCATGAATTCCCATTGCGGAGTAACCCAAACCTCCTCCCGTATTCTCACTGAAAGCACATAATCTACATGCCATTGTTCCACTTAAGACTTTTTTTTTTTTGAAAGGTCATGGTTGCAATATATTGACAGCATTTGCTTGTAGCTTTATGTCCTCCTCAGGAAAAAAGGATTATTAAATACTGCAGATGAAGTTGCACAGGTACCAGTCTCTACAGGATTAAGGGAGAGAAGGACAGAAAGTCTGACCATAAACTACTGCTAGAACGTGTTTTGGAGGTGTCTCACAACACTGAGAAAATATTCAAGGTCATATATCTCAGGAACGCGAGAAACATAAACTCAGATCATAAAGGTAATTTCCTTTATCATCAAGTATTCTGAAATCTTTGAAGCAAAATAGTGATAGAGGAGATGGCTAAACTGGATCCATTATTTCCTCAGTTTCGTTTCAGAACCATCTGTAATAAAATTGGGGGCAGACTTTTTAGTAAGGCCTGTTGCAATAGGACAAGGGGTAATGGTTTTAAACTAAAAGAGGGTAGATTTAGACTATATATAAGGAAGAAATTTTTTACAATAGGGTGGTGAAACACTGGCACAGGTTACCCAGAGAGGTGGTAGATGCCCCATCCCTGGAAACATTCAAGGTCAGGTTGGACGGGGCTCTGAGCAACCTGATCCAGTGGCAGATGTCCCTGCCCATGGCAAGGGCCTTGGACTAGATGACCTTTAAATGTCCCTTCCAACCCAAACCATGCTGTGATTCTATGAAAATTATCCTGGTCACTGATAGTATAGGTGACTTAATTCACAACCTACATCATAACAGATACATTTGAAATACTGAATTTGGAAAGCTAAGTAAACCCAAACATGGATTTTTCAGGAACAAATCATGTGAGATAAAGCAAATTTCCTCCTATTACAAAGTAACATGTTTTGTAGACATTGGGAAAAAAATACGTGTCTCGTTCTAGTAGGATTTTTTACACAGTTTGCATGAAATTTTGCTAAATGAACTACAGAAATTTTCTCTTGATTAAAGTTCTAGAAGATATGTAAACCACTGGTCACACACTTGAACTCAGAAGTAGATGAGGTTCACTGTCAAATAAGGAGGTATTAAATAGTGATCCATTCTGGCTGCAGTTTTTCCCAGTATCTTTGTTAATGACTTGGATGAAGAAATACAGAATACATTTTTTAAACTTGTGGATGATAAAAAATTGAAAGGACTGTGTGTACTTTGGAATATGTTTTTAAAATACATCACATTTTCACCAATGCACTTCAGGAAGGACTTAGATCAATTGCAACATATCCTGAGGAAAGCAAGGAAAACTGTCAGCATCTGGACTAAAACATGTTCCACAAGGAAAACCTGAAAGAATCATGTTTTAGCAAGAGAAGTGTGGACAGAGAAGAAATGAAACAGCAGCAGTCTTCAGTTATGTAAAGGATTGCTTTCAAGAAGGGAGCAAACTCTTCTCCGGGTCAACTAGAGATAGGACAAGAATGACTGGCTTTAAATTGTGCCAGGGAGACTTAGGTTAGACTTTAGGAAACATCTAATGATAAGGATAATTAAGCAATGAATATATTACCTAAGAAGTTGCAGAATCCTCTTTAGAGATTTTTAAGGACAAAGATATCTGTCTAGAATGATTTAAATGTAGTTTATCTGTCTTGGGGGATGGAGGGATAGAGAGGAATAGATGGGATTATTTCTTGAGCTCCCTGTCTTATTTTCCAATCTATGTGTCATTTCTGTGAGTTAGTCCCAAGAAGGACTCAGAACACACCTATAGTTCTAGCTTGCACTCTGTTGTCTAAATTGACCAGTTTGTATGTACTTTTCGATGAATGTTCTGGCTCCGACTCCAAATGCAGAGAAAATCGAGCATGCGAATGAGTTATCATATGTCAAAGGTTATATGATAGAGCTTATAATTCTTATTGGTTGTGTTCGAGTTCTGGAAACTGTATACTGACCAAAAATTTAAAACAAAACCGTATGTTAATAAAAAGGTATTAATCCTAATGAGGAAAACTAAAATAAGTTTGAGTGTTTGTAGTTATTGGTTGAATGTACAATCATGCATCACTCACACTGTAAATTTCTTGTATGGTTTTCATCACTGTAGTGATTCATCTCGTCAAGATCTGGGTAGATAAATGGTAGGTGTTTTCACTAAGCCTTATGTCCAGACTCTTTCAGTATTCATTGGGAAAAGAGAAGAGCAGCTCTGAGGTAGATATCTAAGACAAAAAAATGCTTTTTTATGGGATATATGTCTCTCCTTTGAAAGCCTGGATGATTAACTTAGACAACTACTTTATAGACAGCTGGAGTTAAGCGACATGAATCCAATCCTGAATGTCAAATATATTGGCTTATCCATACCAAATGATTTGATCATTTATTATTCACTTCCACTGTGTTGGATTTATAACAAATTTATTTCTTCCACTGATCCTAATACAAATTCCAATAGATAGAAGTAGCTTTCATAAAATAGCTCCAGCATTTCAACGTCTGTGGCTGTTGGGATCATAGCTAATTTTGGGAATGGGATCAGTTCCTGTTTGAAAGTTAATTGGACCAGAAAGAGAAGAAAATAAATTTGGATTTCAGTAACAAGCAGTATATGGTGCCCATCTTTGGAAAAACATCAGAGATGTTTTCTACTCCTGGGGCCATAAAAGAAGTATATCGCATATGCTGTTTCCAAGTATATTAACCTGTTAACTTGTGTCATTCAGTATTGTCAGTCTGCTAGCCAGAGTAATACAGTAATAATATGTAAACATTGCATCCTCTTCATCATAGAAAATTAATAATAAGTTACTTCCTGCACAATAGTTCCAAAATAAGAATTTTTACTGGGGGTGCTACTGTTTACCGCAAGCAGCCACTTTGCTATCTGTCTCCTGGCAAGACCATCAGGAATGATTGCATGCACTTAGAGGGGCAGGGGAAACAGTTTCCCAGAATGAAAACGCTGCTGGAAGATGAAAGTTATTGAAATTTAATTATAACACTGTAATTGATCACTGAAATATTTCTGGTGAAAGCAAGCAAGCAAGCAAGAAGAAAAAGGAAAAAAAAGGAAGGAAAGAAAGAAAAGGAAACAATACAACCATGTGCATTCCAGCAGAAAAATAAGTCAAGAAAATGCTCCTCTGATCTCTTTAGTTTATTCTGAACACACTGAAGAGATTTAGATATCAGATTTTACTTTTCATTTAAATGGAAATAAATTAAGTCATTGGCTGCTGAAACAAAATTGTATACAGGAAAGCCTAGCTGGTACAGCAGAAGACAAATAAAAAACCTAAAAGGCCACTGAACTTTTAAAATCAAAAAGATCGCTCATGATTTCAGCTACTTGGGTGGAGGGTGGTTGTGTATAGGCTTCAGTTACAGCAATGTTGCAGTGACTAGGAGGAATCCTGGACTCCCAAACTCCTGCACTTACAATGTGTTCGTAAATACTAAAATTGCTCAAGTGTTGTACACCCTTTGGCCTCCAGAAGATACCTAAGTCTCTCTGAAGAAGTACTAATCTCTCTCTAAACAGATATAAGACCAGGTACATCTGGCATTGTTTTTCGGTGGCTGATGCATTTTGCAATGGAAAAATGCCTGTGGAGTGTGGAATGAGGGAAGCAGGGATAAAAAAAAATCTGAGATTTTGTTTGTAAGGTACTTAGCTGTAATATCAACCCCAATATGTAGATTTTCTGCAGTAGGCATCTCCAGCTCTGATTTTACAGGAAAAGAATAGAGTAACTCTTCATTTTCATGTTTGGTGTTTTGTTCTTTTTTTTCCCCAACATGTTGACTGTGTGATATCTTTTTGCAAAAACAATAGCAGTATGTTAGACCATCACAATTCCACCTGACTAGAGAACAGAAAAGCAAGGAGGGAAGGGATCAAGAAAATAAAGTCTTTGCAGACTTTCCCTGTCTCTGGTTTGGGTCTAGTATATTGAGGTGGAATTAGTATTACTGGTTGTCAATAGTATCTATATTGACCAATGACCTACAAAAAGCAGTTGGTAAACTTCTCATCCCAGGTCATTTGAGGAAAATTCCCCAGAATCATAGTCCCATAAAGAGGAAAAAGAAGCCATTCTTGCATATAGCATCCTTGTGTTTGGGAAGGACTTAATCTGTGTTTCCAAGCAAAACAAAACAAAACAAAACAACCCCAAAAAAACCAAACTCCTGGAAGGTTGAATTAGTTGGTGAGGAAGGGTTGCTATATACACTTGTGAGAACTTATCTTACTTTTATTTATTTATTGGCATATTCCTAAACATTTTTAAAATAATGTTGTTTTGAAAAACATTGATTGTGTAGCTCAGCTGATATGAGTTAGCCTGGGTTTTTTTAGTTTGCTTTCATGCAACAAATAATATTCCACAATATGGGACAGAATGTATTCCAGAAAATGAATCATTCATCTGTCTGTAGCATAACTGAGGATAAACAGCAGATAACCAGGAAATAAATACCTTTTAGATGACAGCTGTAAGATTCATGTCTGCTGTCTTTACTTGGGCAAACATCTTGTCTATTTTGTCTAAATAGAGATGCTGCACTCAGTTTCTGAGAATTACCCCAGGTTAGTTTCAGGTGTTTTGCCTTATAAAATGTTTGCAGCACTATATATAACATTTTTTTGCCCTGTTAGCTGTAGCCAATTATTTTGGACAAATGCTCATTCTCCTCAGCATGTCTAATTTTTATGCCAACTGAACCTGTGAATGCCTTTATTCATTCTGCATAAACTCCACCCTTGTCAGTCTGTTATATTAAAAATTGTTCCTGCACACTGAATAGATGACTATGCCACTGATTACTTGCACAGGGATTCTGAACTCTTCTGATGGAGATGTTGCACCATATCCAGTTACTACCATTTAGCTGTATTATGCTGTATGTGAAAGACATGCTAACGTGAAAACCCACGTCTGAGTGCCAGCTACTGACAAGAAGCTATAGAAGCTTCAAATGCCTAAATGAAGGCAGTTGCTAATGAGATGTGGCAAGTCCAACCTTGATCCAAGGTAGAAGAAAAGCTTTTCTATGTGTTTGTCTGATATTTGTCATGCTTTATGCTGGATAAATTCCCAGTTTGATCAAAACACATCTTAGTAAAGTTGTCCAAGCGAAATAAGAAAGGAATGAGGGGATGTCAATTGCTGTTTCAAACACCATTCATTCTGAATCAAAGAAAATGTTAATTTGTGTCAGGAAGCTGAATTAAGTAAATGTTCACTGCCTTTGTAGCAAAGATCAAGTCAAAGTTACAGTGTCAATGAAGCAGGAACCCCTGTAACACTGGAGTAGTTTTAATGTATGTCTATATATGGAAATGAATAGGAAATGAAGCAAGAAATACGATGTTTGGGAAAGAATCTCGTCATGATTTGCAGAGATAATTACAGGCAAAAAGGAGATTGAATATAGCAACAGGAAAAGCAGAATAATTATGCAGCAATTAACAGGAAAGCTGTATGGTTCTTTGAAAAAAATAATAGTCATCAGGTTAAAAATACATGCTGAGTACAGAAATGTTTTAATACTCAATACATCAAGTATTTGAATTCATTTCCTAAGATAAAATACTGTTTCATAAAATAAATGTCTCATTTATATGATAAAATATGTTATGCATTTTATGTATTCATTATAAATGTTTGTATTTTTATCTTAGATATGTCATCTGAATTGGAGAAAAAAACTAGTAAATGTTCATTTCAGAGTGTGGGTGCATAGTGTCATAATGATAAGAAGGATACAGTTTTTAAGTTAATATTTCAAGAACTGCAAATGTCATAGGAGCTAGTAGAAAAATAGCTACTCCTAGATTTGCAAGAGAGTTAGTTTTTCATGTGTCCTAAAATCTTCATACTGTGATAAAAATATAGTACTTTTATTTTACTGGAGGCAAACTTGGGTTTTGGTGGTTTTGCAGGTCTTCTGATAGTTAGTTAGAAAGAGCACACTCAAAAGCACTCTTTCTGAAATGTAGCTTACAAAGATTCCTCTTGCAGTCTGTGGGAATGTCTGATAGTGCTTTTTACAGGGAATCTGTCATGCAGTGGCATCTTCAAGTGCATTAAAATGACAGCTGGGGGTCACTGCACTCAGGCATGGGACCTTCTTGTTGAAGAGAGAAAGGAGCCACCACTATGTAGCCGCATCACTAAGGATAGTTTTCAAGAGGTGAAATCTTACATTTAAAGCTAGTGGGGAAAATTCAGCCAGATAACAAGTGAAAAGCCATGATATTTTGTGTTGTGATTCTAGACAGCGGGACCTTCTCTGAAATGTGTAATTTGTATCAGTGTGTTACTGACAAACATATCTGTCTTTTTTGTCTTTCTTAAACATTAACTCTGGATCTGAGGTGTGCAATCTTCATTGCTTTAAACAAATTCACCATGTACTCTAGGTAAAAGACGGAATAATACTTGCTTACTACTTCAGGAACTGGTTGGACAAGTCAAGGCTAGACTTGCAAGCTGTCCTAAGATATGTCACAAGTTCCTCTCCTGCCTCTGTACCGCACATCCCCAGTGAGAAAAAATTAGGAGAGGGAAGAAGGCGAAGGGCTGGTGGGCCAGGGCACATTGAGGCTGAGTGCAGGGAGTCTGCCCTGCGGGTTCAGGAGGAGACCTCAGAGAGGACGCTGCCTTTCTCTTCTGTGAATGGGCTCAAAGATGACAAAGAGGGCATCAAATACTGATAATAATAAAGAGCAATAATCCTGCCAGTAGTAATAATTAATGCTTTCATGGTGCCCTTCATTCATTGACCTCTCATCACTTTGCATACATTGATTAAAGCTATATAGGATCTCTGAAATAGATCAATATAATTTCTATTCACACATCTATACTGGCATATATATATATGTATAAATAAATGAAAAAATGAATTCTTATTAAGAGGCATTAAAAATTGCTTGGATTAAATGTTGACTAAAAAACCCCAACAACAAAAAAAGCAAAGCATTTGCATGTCTAACATGCAGCTTTTGTAGTATACAAATACTTCTGGTGAATCAGTAGGCTCAGATTTCTTCTTTGCTGTGTCATGAAATGCCCAGATATAGAAACCTGTACAAAACCAATCTGAGAAGCTGAATACTTGGCTGGAAGGGTTTGTGTGTATAAATCATATGAAGATTATTCTTAATGCTGAGAATCACTCCAAGGATTCTGATCACAGCAATTGTAATTTTCATTAATTGCATACTGTGCGCTGATCATGGCTAGCAGCATAGGTAAGGATACAAACAGTCTTTTATTCCCTTCCCTGCAGGAGCAAATATTAAGAGACATAATATTGATTAAGGACAATTCCTATTCAAAAAATGCAATAATTGTGTTACTAGTTTATTGTATCCTTTTCTTTTAGGTTATTCAATACTTCAAGCTATTATGGAAAAAGCGGGACAAAATAGCTGGCAAGTCAGTGCCATCTGCGTGGAGAATTTTAATGATGCCAGCTACAGGCGGCTTTTAGAAGACCTGGACCGAAGGCAAGAAAAGAAATTTGTAATAGACTGTGAAATAGAGAGGCTTCAGAATCTCTTAGAACAGGTAATACCTGCTTTTAATGTCACTGTAAGTACATTACTGAAACTCCAAATGAGATACCATTGTGCGTTGCGTTTCATTTATTTTCTCAATGGAGATGAGATTGCTTGCTCTTTCTTTTTGTTTTTCTTCATGGGCCTATATTTGTACGTCCACTTGCCTGCTCCATTTTCTTTTCCTATAAAATTCCTGTCGTAACAGCCAGCACGTCAGCACAGTGAGCCCCCCCTTTCCCACTCAGCAGGTCTGGGGGCGAAGGGTGCCAGCAGTCAGGGCAGCTGCACATTTGGCCCTGCATCCCAGCACCTCCATGCCTGATACATCTTGCATCAGGGTCTTAGGGCTGGCGGAACAACATGGTGTAGCTTAATTACCAAGATGCCCTCAGTCCATACCTTTATGGTGGTAAAGCTCAGTTTTGTTGGACGACAAAAAAGCTTATTTGAATCCAGTAACAACTTTCTATTCACCATAAGTATTTCTAGCCATAAAATGCTTTAAAATTATTATTACACATATTTAAACCGATAGTTTTATTACCTTAGCAGAGTATTTATAAGCATGAAGAACAGTAGAATAAAGGTGCTATTGAAGTGGGAAGGAAGCTCAGGTTTCTTCCATCAGTTATTCATGGAAAGCTGCTATTACATAAATAAAATACTGGGCCAGACAGACTGGCTTGCACTGGGTAGTACTTATACCAGTGTGTAAAGTGCATATAAAGTCCTGCTGCTCTGATGTGGCAAATCTATCTCTATATAGTGCTTATGTATGAACTTTTTCTTAAATGATGGAAAAAATAAAATAATGCTTTGAAAGGAGCATTTTGTCAAATGACGGGAAAATAACTTAGGGTTAACTGTCTGCTTCTTGCATGATCCCACGTAGTATGCATGCTAATGTCATGCAAGTGCACCGTTCAGTACCTGCTGCTGCTGCTCCTGCAGGAATTGCAGGGAGTGAATGCCATCTGCTGGTGGTAGATCTTCTGCTGCTTCTCTTTGCTAGCGCATTAGAGAATTTTGAAGATTTTGTTGCAAAAACGTTCATGATGCATCTGCTACTGAAGTCACAGAAATATGAAATGTCGTTTGATATACAGAAATGCATAAAATAGTACTCATATATATATATATGAGACAATTTTGCTTTCACTGGCAGAAGATAAAGAGGGAAACTGAGAATTAATAGTATGGCTGATTTAACAAAGACTTTTTCTATGACTGTTGCCAAGAGAAGAATAGATGATGCCATATTGCTATAGATACTAATTTGGCCATTTTTTTGATTCTGAATGCCATTATGTCTTAACACATGCTTTCTACAGCTTATAATGAAATCATCCCCCAGTTCAGCCTGTGTTGTAGTAAAACAGAACACCCATTTGAGGGTCTTTTAAAATACATTTAGAAGAATAATTTCTCTCTCAGCTCTGTGTATGTGCGCGTGTGTATGTACCTGATTTCTTTTACATGGCATGCAAATGTGACTTAGAAAAAGTATGCTATATTACCATAAGTCTTGAAGTACACCCACCATCCTGCATCAACTGAGTATCCACTCAGTTACAAAGCAAAATGAAGCCACCCAGTACACGTTTGGATCTCACTGATCTCATGTGTACATTTTATTTGCTTCCAGGAGCTGCTACTCATTTTCCTTCCAGATTGGCACCTGCATAGTCAGTTCCTTATTAGGAACATAACCTGTGCTCTTTGTTCAGATCATGCAGAACTGAATTGGATATTGATTTTAATGTGATTAGGTTTTGACCTCCTCTGACTTCGTAGAGGTCTGGATTTTGCACGCCTAAAATAGGTACTTAATGCAGGCATGGTAAGTCATAAAAATGCAGTTCCTGGCCTCAATAGACTGAATCAGATGCGGTGAATTTGGCTGACACCTCCACAGAGCAAGCATGAAAGCGAATTGAGTCCTCTTTCCATTAACTGCATGGGAGAGTGGTGGGTGGGAGTTAACACCTAACTTGCAACATACCTGTGTCTTAGCTAGTCATACAAGCACTTTTAGGAGATGATTCATCTGGCTACTGTCTAATTTTGGGTGGGATTAATTTTACCCAGGAAATGAGCTCTTCTGTAGTTGTGCTGATGTTTATTCACACTGAAGTGTAAAGCCTTTGCCCTTAAATCTATGCTAATGAAAGGAGATAAATTGTTTTTTAGGCATGTGGGTTTTTTCTTTTCTCAGTAGTGACTGCCCATATATATATATATATACACACATACATTTTTTTACACTTGACCTAATTAAATTGAATTCATATATTTCAGAATATTTATGTCCTTTTCCCAGATCATGTGAATTCTCTTCTTCCCCAACATGCCTGGAGATCCTCTCCATCCTTCCAAAGGAAGGTTTGCCATTATAGCCAGGCTAGACAAAGTATGCAGAAGGGCTGCAGCTTTACTCTCCATTGTGAAGGTCCTGGTCTTCCTAGACAGGCTGACCTGTAAGTAGGCCTGGGGTGCTGGTTTGGGGTTCCAAAATGAAAGTAATTTGCCTTCAGAGATCAAGTGCTGCTTAAGGATGGGCAGTCAGAAACACTCGGACACAAAAGCATTTAATCTGCCAAAAATGGGATTGAAGCAAAAAGAGTCTAGCCCAATGTAGAAAATGCAAAATAACAGCCATTTTAAAATATCAGCCACTGACTTTTTCCCTTTGCATGAAGGTTTTAATAGCCTGTAGCAGACAGGTAAGGTGGCTTCACAAATGGACTAAAAGTTGGCGTGCTCTTCCCTGCGTACACAGAGGAATTGATTAAGCTTCAGTGACTCTAATTAACTCAACTTCTTTCCTTCCTAGTTCTCCTGTAATTGAGAGCCTAAGTTGTGACTATACTGTAATACTTTGCAATGTACAAGTAAATGTTCTGCAGAACATTTAGGAAAAGTAATTAAATCTCAGTAATGAGACTGTAACTCAAAGTGCTTTGCCCTTAAATCTATGCTAATGAAGGGAGAGAAACTGGCTTGTGGGCTTGTGGATTTCTTCTCAGGTGACTGCCCATATATGTACACATTCACAGTTCTCACGGCTGTGGACCTCAAGCAGTGAAGACTAGAGACTTTTTCGCTGGCTGTGTTCAAAAAGTGAGCTCATGCGCTGCTCCCCTGCCCATACCTGGTGCCCGCTTATCTGACCTGGTGTCTTCTGCTCGCTGTCGTCTCCCAGCTGCCCAGCTGAGAAAATCAGCATCTGGCTGTTTCCTCACTTCTTGTGTAACTTTAATCTTACCATTTTCTATTTCCTTTTGTCTTCTGTATTTTTCTTAGTTCATTTATTTTCTCCTCTCCATGTGCGTTGGTGGGTGTAGAAGCTGCCTCCACACTCCGTACCTGAGGCTTGTCTTTAGGGAAAATTTCCCTCCTGGAACCCAGTGACGTATCTGAGATTGCATAGAGAAGGATTTGTGGGTGATGTGACGGTTGGAGGACGTCTTGGGCATAGCGATCACAAAATGATGGAGTTTTCGATTCTCGGAGGAGTAAGGAGGGGGTCAGCAGAACTGCTACTTCGGACTTCCAGAGGGCAGACTTTGGCCTGTTTAGGAGCCTGGTTGACAGAGTACCTTGGGAGGCAGTCCTGAAGGACAAAGGAGTCCAGGAAGGCTGGACATTCCTCAAGAAGGAAATCTTAAAGGCACAGAAGCAGGCTGTCCCCATGTGCTGAAAAACGAGCCGGCGGGGAAGAAGACAGGCCTGGCTGAACAGAGACCTTTGGCTCAGGGAACTCAGGGAAAAAAAGAGAGTTTATGATCTTTGGAAGAAGAGGCAGGCAACTCAGGAGGACTACAAGGATGTTGTGAGGTTATGCAGGGAGAAAATAAGAAGGGCCAAAGCCCAACTAGAACTTAACCTGGCTACTGCTGTAAAAGAAAATAAAAAATGTTTCTATAAATACATTAGCAACAAAAGGAGGGCTAAGGAGAATCTCCATCCTTTATTGGATGCAGGGGGAAACATAGTGACAAAAGATGAGGAAAAGGCTGAGGTACTTAAAGTCTTCTGAGTTGTTTTCAGGGTACCCAGCCCCCTGAGCTGGAAGACAGGGACGGGGAGCAGAATGAAGCCCCCATAATCCAAGGGGAGATGGTTAGCAACCTGCTACACCGTGTAGACACACACAAGTCTATGGGGCCGGATGGGACCCATCCGAGGGTACTGAGGGAGCTGGTGGAAGTGCTCACCAAGTCGCTTTCCATCATTTATCAGCAGTCATAGAATCATAGAATCATTA
>NW_009215947.1:0-3092 GCF_000690835.1 Fulmarus glacialis | reverse complement strand
TAACTCTATCCCAGCCGAAACCAGGACGCCTTATCAGAATAGTTATATTTGGCAAGACAATGAAATCATCCTAGTTTCAGGTCACTTCTTCCCACTTCCATACCAAAGCGCACCTATCAGCAGCAGTCTCATTTCAACAAGTTAGTAATATACTTAGAGGCCCTACAAATCAGCAAAAGATTTGCCACAGCTGCAATTACCAGCAAAACAAAGTTTAAAAGTGTATACTGAACACAGGTAAGCAATGAAGAAGTCTATGCGTCTGGCTATGCTATTGCATAGGATTGCGTTGGCCTAAGCGAGCCGATGGGAAGGCCTCTGGCAGTGTTATGGCTGTTCCTGCATTTAGCTGTGATATGAACCTGGCTGGGACTAACAGTATTTTTCCAGTGCTTCAGGGAGTCCAGAGAGATTACCCTCTGCCAGGGGTCTATGCTTCTTCAGGAGTGGCATAGGGGAAGGCAGCTACAGATGTCTACATTTTAGTCACAGGGTCCTTTAATTTGAGGAAGCAGGTTCCTTTACATTTAGTGTTGGACTTTACCACTCAGATGAGAAAAGGTTTTTTTTTAAAATATTAATTGTTCTTTGAGTGCTTATTGCTGTTCACCTTTGATATAAGCATTGTGACTGTTCTTACCTTGTTCTTGTCCTGGGAAATGAAGAGAATGCCAAATTCATCCTTGTGTGCATACCAGCCCTTTAGATGGTCAAACCAAGAGCTTCCTGCCACTGCTAGCAAAATGAGACAGCAAAATATGCTAATCAGCTATCCTGGCAGTTTGTGCAATTATTTCCCATGTGTTTTTACTGGGCTACGAGAGGTTGTGCATGGTTGGATGGAAGCCATGCGACAGTCTATCTCAGTTTCTCTGTGACTCCATACAGCCAATAGAAAGGATAAGACCTTTTGTCTATGTATCATATCACACATTAGACATTCTATTATAATAAGAAGGTCCAAAAGAGTCATTTTCAATCTTTGCCTTTGACAAAATTCAAACAAGAAATTAGCAAATGAAGCTGCTCATGCATGTTTGATGAAAAAGAACGAATATAGACACTGAGAGTAAGGCACAACAAATAGACGCTCTGTGTTTTCTGGTTACTTCTTGTAAAAGAAGCTCCAAAACTGATTGATTGTTAGTCATCTGGAACTGCGACCTTCCAATTTTTGTTCTTATAAGTAACAGTCACCACTAAAAAAGAGCAGAGAGGAAAAAATTCCAAAGAGTCCGTCCATGTAGAGGCCATCAATTAATGTACGTATCCGTTGACACAAATGTCTTCTTTGGGTCTGCAAGAACATGATCAATGCATTTGGCTTCTTCTCCCTTATACTTGTGAAGCAAATACCCCCTGCCTGTCCAAGTCTCACTTTTTCAGCAGAAGGAAGAAGGAAGTTTGTCTGCACTTTCAAGATTTAGACAGTTTATTTCCTTCTACCTCTTTACTCTCATTCAGCATTAAGGACCTTTAAGTGACCTTTGTGTCATCTTCTGTCACTCTTCTATGATATTCTTCGTCATGCCTACGACAAATTCCTTCTAAATACCTACAAAACAAGATCATTTTTCTTTAAATCCCTTCTTCAGACCACCCTATGCTATGACACCTGCAAACCACTTGCCAGCAGATGGACAGTCATTGCTGTGATCATTGTCTTTCACACTGACTAATTCTGTCTCCTTATTTCCTTTTTCTCTGGGACATGGCTATGTCCATCTGTTGTTCGTTGTCTTATTTTTAGATTGTAAATGCATTAATCCTCTGTATGCGCACTTGTTAGCACTCTGGACTTTGCCTAGGTATTTGGGCTTTTAGGCATTACTTCAGTACAAATTCATAATATTTTTGATAATGAATTGATAAATGAAATGTCAATAGTAAAGTTAATAGAACTATGTAAACTTTGGGACATTCTTCCTTTTACCATACCACAGGCAAAACAAATGCGTACACCCAACTAAGCTGGCCACAGGTGAAAGCAACAATGTACAAGATACTGTTGTGATCTCAAGCGAGAGGAATGAACATTCAGATGGAGATGTAAAATGGAGAAAATGCCATGGTGTCAGTCACCCTGCTCCTGTGATCAGAACAAAAGCACGTAAAGAAATAAACCAAAAGAATGTTGATGCATAGACATATGGAGAAAGTTTTTTTAACAGAACCAATAGCAGGTTGTCAAACTGACCAGCCTTTATTTTTCTCTTGGAATTTCCAGGAAGTATCTGAAAGTTGTATGAAGGAAAAAAAGGACCAGAGTCAAGACAAGCAAGATCAGTCTTGTCTAGGTTTCATGATGAAACCTATGTGTAGGTTACAACTTCTGTTACGAAGCTTTGTGCAGATTTGACTAGTTTTCCTACATCATTTCAATAACCTCTTTTGATCTGAGGCAATAGTTTTCATTGTACTACTATCAACACTTTATTAAGTGCATCTCAGCTGCTTATGTGCTTTTGGCACATCTGGTTGTAAAAGTAGCTTATTGCTACTTATTGCTCAACACTTTCTTCATAAGAAAGAAGAAGAGTCATTCCTGTGCATACACTAACCTTTACCCTGATGTAACAATGAGATTGCCATAACAAGTAGAGGAGAAAAAAGAAACAGAAATAATCTATTAATGTATGAACTACTCGTGGTACGTGACTTTCACAAGCCAGGTAGGACAGTAACAGGGAACTGCTGACATAAACCTCACCCATATAACATTGCTTTTATTTGAAGATGATGGGCAGAGGGAAAGGAAGAGAAAAGTCAGAGGGAAAAGAAGAGTTCTGGAAATAAAGATTAGAGAGAAGGAATTGAGAAATAGTTAATGTTAAAGGAGGTTTTAATTTTTTTTTATTTTATTTTTGGATTTTTTCCTGAGGTATATAAAGAGGTTATTTATTCAACTTAAAAAAAAATTTAAGAAGTAAAATTTCACATTTTCAGGATTCATTGTCAGTAATGGATGTGCTGCATGAAAAGCAGGAAACTTTATGAGTTGCATACTGATGTTTTGTTCCTTCCTCAAGCAAGAGCTTTGTGATATTTCCTTTCCTATTTATTTAGGAGAATCATAGAATCATAGAATCATT
>NW_009215946.1:0-10074 GCF_000690835.1 Fulmarus glacialis | reverse complement strand
TACCCAGCGAAGAGTGTACCTGTCTAAAAGGGAGGAAGGAGGGCCCTACAACATAATAATAATATACCTAGTCTAGCAATATTAAAAATCTTTGCAACTATTATATTTTTTCTTTACTTTTTTTTTTTTTTAAACCTGAAATAAAATATTTAGGAATGATAGGGGAGGGCAATAGTTTCGTCTGTCATTTTCTGTGAAGGTTATTTACTTCTGTAGGTGTAGGGAGTATTTCCTACATTCCAGGAAGGTGGGAGTGAGGGAAAAGAATGAAGCTTTTAGTGCTGGATGATGTAGGCAGGGAAAGGTTCATTTTTCTTTCTGGGTCACTTTTCAATACCTGTAACTTTAACATCTTCAGAACTGGTGAATTGTTTTATGGGTTCCTGCTTAGACTGGCTGACCTGCTCCAACCGCTTTACACACACACACACATGGACGTGTGTGCACAGACGCATAGTATCAGGGGCCTAGAAAACCCTATCCATGTCCTCCAGCTTTTTAAATGGTTTATGGAAACAGAATTCATTTAAATAGACGGCATCTGTAAATATTTCTGAAAAAAAAGTGCAGCAAAGATAAATGACATTCTCAGTAATCAAAACACACTATTTTAAATAACTTGAAAGAATTATATGAAATGGGATGTTTTCCTCAATTCCTATGCATGTTGGTAGATCTGAAAATGTCCCATTCTTAACTCCTTGGATCTTTAAAATGTTTATTAAAGCCAAGTAGTAAATCTTATGTATCTCATTGCCATCTTGATAAACTCTCAGTGCTAAAGGGTTTAATAATAATGTAGATTGTAACAGCTGCTACACTCAGTGTTCTTTCCAACTTCAGATGATTTATTTTTGAAGTTTCATTTCTAAAGGCTTCCAGTTAATTGCTGTGTGCTTTAATTGGTCTTTGGTATGCTCATCTTTTGATCACAGTGCAAACAGCAAGTCATGCTTGGATAAATCTTGAGGGTGTCTGCAGCTTGATGGATTGTATATGTGACTCTGTCACTCCTTGGTCACACAGGATGCAGGTTCAGTTATTAGGATGGTGCAAACTGTAAGCAAATCACCAAACCTAACAGTGCTACTAGTAGATTTATGCTGTGTCATAGCTTAAGCATGGCTTTAAAGAAATGGGGAGGAATAATAACCTCATTGCCCTGATAGCATTTAGTCATTAGTCCCCTAGGTAAAAGCTGAAGCTGAGAAACAATGATCTTGAAGTTAATTTGCATTCTCAGGGTGTTTCACCAGATAATTATATGCAGTTCATATGACTTCTAAAAATTAGATGGATCTCTTCTCATATTCCTGTTTTCAAACTCAGAATAAAAGTGGGAAAATGCTTGCATCCCCTAGCTTGTGATAATATGAACAGGTTAGATTATTTGCTTAATTTTTTATGCTGTGCTGCTATTGTGAGATTATTCTGAACAATGTTTGCCTCATTTAATCATCTTTGTGTAGACACTCTTATGGTCATACTTGGTCAATTTATTATTAGTCACTATACTAAATGTTAGTGTCCTTATCATTAAAATGAACTCCGTGTAACTGAATGTCTTTTTTTTATTTCTGAAAAAATGCACAGCTTTCAATGTACTTTTGAAAATCAGAATTATCAAATGTAATAACCTATTATAGAAGAGTTTCCTTATAGCATATGGGTTTCTAAACCCATACATAAATCTTGCCTGATGGTTTATATACCATAACTGTCGTTATTCCAACCATATCAATGCGTCATCTTTTCTTATTTTTAATTTATTTGGCCAATCACTCGATCTAAGTGATATATAAGGGAAGGACTATTACTGGTTATTTGTGATGTCAAAAAGGTTTCTTTCATTAATTTTAAATCTGGTTCTTTGGTTTTATTTAGTAGCTCCTTGTGCTGGCATTACAAGAAAGGGAACAGTTAATCATTATTTAGCTTTTAATATCTTTTATTATGGTATACTCTCTTTTCTGTCATCTTCCATTTGTGTTCCTTCTACAATCTTTTCAGTCCTTCACTCTGCTGGAGACACTCCATGTGTTTAATTATTTTTTGTTACCATTACTTGACGTTTTTATTTCTGTCATTTTTTTGACATGGCTTTTTCTGTTTTGGTAAAACTTTTTCAGTAAATTGCACATGCATGTGTTTCAAGACACATATATGCAGACAAAATATAAGTATATATGGTTATGTATACAAACATTATATATGTGTATTTACATATATATGTGCATATATAAAAATATACATATGTTTATGTGCATACACACATATGTAAATGCACATATACAAAATATACATGTATATCACATATATTAAAAATACATTAAAATATACATTATGCTGTGCATTATAATGCTGTAGACATTGGGGGTTTTATCCTTTTTTCTTATACACAAATGTTTTTCTCCCTTAGTTTCTTTTTCTTGAAGTGCAGTTATTTCAAGAAAGATATAAGTATCTCAGGAAATGACATATTATTCATATAATAGGAAATATTTCTAGGTTTTCTACAGAATATGTAGTTTAATCACATGCAACTTATGTTATAGACTATCCAGAAGTTTATTCAGCCTTTTCCAAAAGTAAAGATACTGTTGAGGTGAATTAAATAAAATTAGATTTGATATTTATACGAGATACAAAATATGAAATTCAAAGTCAACTATTTTATTTTGAAAATTAGTCTGTCATATTACAATCTTTGTTGAGTTTCGTCTCAACAAAAGTGTGTAGAAATTTATTGAAATCAGACAAAAATCAAGAGCAGTTTAATATTGGAAGGAAAATCCTTAACCAGTAAGAGCAAAACTTCCTTATTTCTGGCTCACCAATAACTCAAAGTTTACACTGTTAAATTGTACCTAGGCATAATTTTGATGTAAATTTGTTTTTGCAGGGGCAGTTGGATCTTTCTCAGTAAAAAGACAGTCTTCCCAAAGGAAAGCTCTCATCTCGTCTTAAAAAGATGATACTAGAGAAAGATTCTTAAAGCATTTGGTCATCCTAATCTTTGACATGGCTTTAAAAATCTCAGTCTGTGAGTTCTGTTGATACATTATTATCGATTTTACTGTTAGGTGCGGGTATTTTTGCTTGTTTTAAGATTCTAACAAAATTGGAGCAGGTATGTTCACCAGTTAATATCTTTATATGATAAAAGGTAAACAATGTTGATTTTTAATGGTAAAGTTAAAAATTAAACCAAAAATGTTTAAATATTTGTAATTTATATATTGTCAAGTAGCACATACATTACCAGTTCATGAATTATCATGTATTTCTGTATGTTGTTTAGAACTATTGGAGAGTTGGAATATATTTGTGTACACAGATGCATGTAAGCACAGAATTATGTATATGTATAAATATATCTGTATGTGAATACATAATGGAGATTGTGAAATAAGTTACTTTGGTCATGATTTTTCTGTCTTCGATGCCTATCATATCTACTGGGCACTAATACAAAGCGCTTTGTATAATTCTTAGTTCAATGTAAATGCATCTGCTGTCGCTGTTTTATGCTAAAGCTTTGTCCCTGCTCCTAAACAACTCATTTTCTGACCACCTTAAGGGACCAATAAGCACAAGATTGTAACAGCCTAAAATACAGAGATTAACTGTGAAGCTAGAAGACAATAGGGTTACTAAAAGATCCTTTCTTATCAAGGGCAATATCGATTCAGGGTGTCTCAGTTTCTCTAGGAATATATAAAGCATTTATAACCAGAGATTGTATTAAAACTTATTTGTTGGTTAGCTTTATAAAGATGAAACTCTGTGTATGTGACAGAATAAAGGCAGGGATACAGCCTGCGTCATGTGGGTAAATGTGAAGAAACCTTTTCACTGTGGCCACACCTTCTCCTATATATTGTTATAACTGATATGGACATGAGCCATGAGATAACTTTGTTGAACCTTCTAGCATATTTTTACTTTTTGCAGAAAAATTCTTACTAATTTTCTCAGTATTCCTATTAGCCATTTTGAAGTTACATCTCTAAACAGCTATGTGAAGTTCCGCAGAAAATATTTTTATCAAAGCTTTGAAAAATAGTCTGTCTGCATGAGCCCAGCAGTAGACTAACATGCAGCTCAGTGAGTATTTGAAGCCATGCTTCCTGGCTTCTTTCCTTCCTGGAATCTTCTGTCTACTTTTTCTTTTTTCTTTTAATATATATTTTTTAATTCCTTGTTGGATGTTTAAATGAAGCAATGCTTCATCTCCCATCATGTAGCCAAAATTCTGCTGTCTCTAGTAGCAGCCTCTGTCATCTTCTTTTAAGCTTGCCCACAGCTTTGGGATTCTTCATTACTGTCTTTGTGTAACCAGCATAAATAAGCTCCATTTGGATAATAAATTTAAGATTGAAATAAAGGATTAGCCTAATTTTTATTCCAATTTTTTATGTATAAAAATACGTATACAACCACTTTATTGAGTAAAGGTTCCTTTAGATTAGTTTGCACTAAAAGAGTATCCTTTGCTTTCTCTTAGGAAGGAGTCTGCAGAAATCAAAATGATCCTTATCTGATTCCTTGAGAGACAGTAAGGCTTATTACAAAAAGTAACAGTAAAAAAGGGCATCCCTTCCACTTGCTCTGGTTGGTTGTAGATGCTTACATATTATTTTGCGTAAGATCAATGCTATCTACCCTGAATTCAGTAATGCCATCCATAGCTTGCATAGTTACTAGAGATAAGTCTGAAAAAAAATCCTAACTCAGGCATTAGATCTCAGGTTTAGAACATCCTGATCAGAAGAATATGATCCATACCTGTTTACGTGTAAACCTTGGAATTTAAAACTAAATTTTTTTAGAACTGAGCTGCTTATCTTAGCTACACTTCTGTCTTTAATGGCGGGACAAGACATACTTTTCAATACATGGATTACTGGTTTGTTTATGAGGTAAATAATTTTGGGTTTAGAGCAACATAAGGGGAAAATACCTGTCAATGTAACAAACAGTGGCTCTCGCATGCTGTACCTTTAACTTCAAAAGTGATTCATTTTGAAAAGCAAATTTTTTTGTAAATTACAGATATGGTCAAGCCAAATGGCATCCTCAACATACAGTATGCAAAGGGCTGACTAAAGTGGAGCATTGTGAAAGTGCAACAGGAAGAACCAAGAACCTTAGACTTGTTCCTTTTGTTAAAAAATTAAAACAGCTGGAGCTCAGTCCAGACATTTGTGAACAGATGTCCAGAACCTATTCATGGCTAATCAGTCTAATATTCAGAGCAATTCCAATGATTCACCTTCCTACAAATACATTCTGCATGGACCATATGAAACAGTCATTCATTTTTTGTTGCTTGCCTCTTATCTGACATTATAAATAAAAGAAAGTCAATTAGTACATGTTTTAGTGGCTGTTCTTGCCACTTTGATAAATGTCATTATAAATGAAAAATGAATAATTGCAACCTCACATGTCGCTTGAAAAATTAACCTCATGCCCCTCATATGGAACTGAATAAAGAAAAGTTATTTGAAAACATGCTGCTGGGAATTAATCTAGCATGCCAGCGGTGCAAACATTTCCTGTATGGGCAAGGGGAAAGAGAGCCCAATAGCTAAGCTGTTTTCATTTATTCCAGTTCCACTCGACAGGCAGCCTTACCTCTCTCTTTGGAGTAGGTGTCAGAAATGACCTCACACTCAGATTGTGGTGTATACACACAATGGATTTATTTCAGCTAGTGCTTCTATGTTGTTCTGCTCTTTTCATACCACCACACCTCCCTCAAAACTGTTACACCACATGTCACTGGGCAAAATGCCCATGTGTCAAGCTTGGGAGCTGCAGAGATTGATAGGAGAAATAGTCTACGATCATACTGACAGCAGCAAAAGTGCTGCAGCTTCACTGAGGAAATGAGGTTAGATTATGCTAGACCACAGCCATCTACCTGCTACCAGTTAGGCTATCTCCCTGCTGAGACCATCTCACTTGCATCAGGTCTTCTCTTCATTGCCTCAAACTGAGGTGGCTTATGTTTCCTCAGCTGTAGTATTTTGTTTGCCATTAAAAAAACCCTAAATTACTGTTTAGCATTTTCCCCCCTGTCTTTTGCTCACTCTCTCTTTTTTTTTTCCCTCTTCCTTTTTTTTCTTGAAATAAATGGTTTCTAAAACTGTTCATGGTGATTGATACAGAGTGTTTCTGAATGCTGGAAACATATCTGGTAATTACACTGTTCAGACATCAAGATTGTATTACCTCAAATTGCCTGGAATGATGTCAATTTATCAAACTTCCTGTGAGAAGTTCATCTCTGCTGTAAAGCGATCGCTTCTCTCTCTGTTAGCTTGCTTTGTCTAATACAGAAGGTCCACAGGGGATTTATTCACTCTCTTTTTCGACCTCATCCTCCTTTGGATTCTGCCAGACCAATGGGGAAAAAAAGAGAGTGTGTTTTGTGACTGCCTTGTTTATTTTATCGTCTTTCAGTGCAGTGGAGGGAGAGGATGTATAATTTGATTTGAAAGCCCAAGACAGTTAAGCAACAGGGCTTCGACAGAGCAGCAGTAATCATGTCTGCTTAGTGAGGTAAAACATGGTCTGTTTGTATTCCAGACAGAAGATTTCAATTATGCTTGTTTAAGACTAACAGATTAAAAAGCATAAAGATTCATTTCCTGTTAAGCACTGTTTTGGTGAGTCATTAATGCAAGTATCAAAGTGTACTTCCTGGACGTTTTCCTGTCTGTTTAGCGCTGCCAGAAGGAAGAGAGCGTGTTTGTAACATTTGTCTGCCCATTAATGATCAAAGGGTGTCCTATAAAATGATTTTTACCCTTTGGACTATCAACAACAGAATAATTTACTTAAAGTTAGGTGTGCATATGTATCATTCTTAGCCTTTTTTCTGTGGTGTCATTCCAGTGCTTTTAGATTAGCTGACCTAAAAATAAATGTAAGGTTAATAGGAGACTTGTCTTATTCAGAGGACACTTACTTGGTGGCAATCCAGACTATTATCACTCAAAGACTAAAATGAAGCATGATTTCTTAATAACCTGAATTCATTTTTTTTTTGTAATGTGTTTGCCTTCAGTATTCTGATAAGGATATATATATATTTATATGATTTTCCTCCCTGTCATTAAGATCTAAGTTCTGTCTATTGTGAAGTAGGTGATTTCCCAGTGTAGACTGTTTCGCAATAAAACGTGAGCCAAAACCTGAGCTTTTAATCTTACTTCTCTTTGTTCTATAATGCTATATAAGTACTAAATAGTTTTAGGAATGCCATGGTCACACATGCAGACAGATCAAGTTAAGCAACAGTGAGTTGAAACTAACCGAAAGAATAATTCTGGAATTTCTCATCTTTTTACAAGGTTCTTGTTAGCTGAAAAATACAGACAGCAAAGTCACCAGCTATATTCCCCTAACTCATCTTAACCTTCAAAGAAGAAGCATAAACAGGGCTGCTCCAGTGCCTCCAGAACCCCCCATTTTTCCCTCTCATGAGTGGAACCAAACTGTTTTTAAGATTCGGAGATTATCTAGGCTGAGCTGCTTCCAGCGTTTCAGCTCAAGGAGGAACTTCCAGCTGTGAGACTAAAAAAGCTTTTTGGGACTTTATTAACTTTACTTGGAATAAAAGGAGTGCTTCTTGGCTTTGTATTTTACAAAGACACCCAGGCACTTTAATCCTTGAGGTAGTGCATCCCTGTGATTTAACTAATTAGGCAACCCCAACGATGTACCGCTGGGTAAGTCTGGCAAAACCTCCTACCCTGGATGTGTAGTCCAGAGCACCAGTGAAATAACACAGTAAGTGCACTCATCAAAGGTCCTGTTAACAAGGAAAGAAATAGGTGCTAAATAAAATCCAAGCCAGGTTTAATATCCTTTGATAACACTTCATCTTGTAATTTTCATACTACCTTGCTGCTACTTCTATATCCTACACTCCCCACATTTTTTATACTGTCAAGCTTACATTCTTGATATGAGTGATTTTATATTTGTAACATTTCTTCAGGGAATAACTCAGGGGATAACTCAAGGAATTCTTGAATTATTTTAAAAAGTGTAAATCCTTAATTCCATGTTTGATTTAAGCTTACTGATTAGCAGATATGTTTTCAAAGCTCTTCCTTAGAAAGCACTGTTATTGATGTAGACTATAATCTTTGAACTGCTTGCAACAATGAACCATCTTTTTATTATATTTACCTGGGCAATTACAATTATCTCATGTCCATGCCTCTTAGGAATCACTCTAACAATACTAGTCCACAATGTTACCTGTTGCTTCCATTCTCGCCAACCAGTTTAAAGACTATTCCATCATTTGATGTCTGGAATTTTTTTGCATATGTTTTTACTATTTCTTTTTGATGACCTAGTGGACTACTTCAGACATCCGCAGCACAAACTGTCTTGTATTGCCCCATGCCAGAAAGAAAACCTGCTGTTACTGTGCCTGCTGTCGCTATTAGATTACATAGCATAAAAATCACTGTCCACTGAGGAAGATCACGTTGTCAGCACTGTCTGCCAAAGCGACACTGAACAACTTAGGTTCTATCTCCCACTGTGCTGTACTCCAGGAAGGCACTCAAGGAAAATAAAACCACCATAGCTTGCTGACAGGCTTAAGAATGTGTTCTGTAAAATATGCCGTGAATAATTCTCTTCTTCACCATTTCTTTACAACTCTAAGTCTCCCGGGGAAAGACATGTATAATTTGACAGTATTTTTCTATTGTGAAATAAGAATTTTAGCTCTATTGTCAAACTGTGTGCATGAATATCTGTTAATGTATCCTTTTTTTTAAGTAAGTATAGGAAAACTCTAAGTCCCTAATCAAGGAAAAAAGAAGTTAATAAAGACCAAGGCCTTGCCTCTACATAACATCTCCCTACCCACTGCTAATTGCAACTGAAATTGTTTTCTAACTTCGTGCAGCTAAAACAGTGTAGACCTATATTTGGACATGATAAAGATGCTAATCTTGCAAAAAACCTACACATGCATTTAATTTTATGCATACAGCAAGGGCCTAGTCACTAGTGAGATTTCTGATATCACATTAAGTAATAATGTAATGAGAAATATATCCCAAACTATTTTAAAATATGCATACCTCTAAGGAAGGTGCAATCTTTAGTTTTCTTTTTATAGTTGCTGCTGCTGTTGTTCATAACATTTTTACAGTATGGACCGACTTTTAATGTACTTGGATTGAATGTCATAGTGTATTTCAGGCTGAAGCTTTTTTCAGTGGGATGGATGTCTTTACATTCCTGAGAGAGTTTTTTCAAGGGGCAAGTGTCATTGCAAGGTAGGTTTGATATAGCAGTTGGAAACATGACACTGCTATCTTGTGGGAGTTCTTTTTCTTCTTTCCTCCATGTTGTGTCACTTTCCCATCTCCCAATTTCAGTAGAATTCAGCTTAAAGAGCACAACTGGCTGTCCGCATATACAGATTCCTAACAGGCAAAAAACTCACGAGACATTCAGTTCCTTAATAGTAGGAACTGGTTTGCGTGGAAGTGGTTTTGGTTTTGATGAAGTATTATTTATGACTGTTTTCTTGCTTCTTCAGCACGGCATAATTCATAGTCCCTTTTACAGTTACACAGAGATGTTTATACAGCACTCTAGAATTACGATTAGTGAGATAAACCGTAAGCTCCTACTTAAGGGAGTGGTAAGGCAGGAAATACGGAAAATTAGAATATGTTCCCTCTTGCATTGAGGATAGGTGGTGGCAGCAGCAAAACTGCTTCTACCTTAAACATAGGATTTAAGGTCCTCTCTCCATGGTAGATCCCTATAGAGGCAGCTCGAGGCATTCAACAGTATATATAAAATCAATTTAACAGCAGTGATACATAGTGGTAAGGGAGAGGGTGGAGCTTTTCAGGCTAGTAGGGCAAGTGGGTGAGTAGCTGAGAAAAACGGAGAAAGAGGCATCAGCAGAGGCTGTGAGGAAGGGGTGAGGATCAGGGGACTTATGGGGAATTTAGGAGGGTGAGAAGTCTTTTTGTGTTTGTTTATTCTCTCATAAAATCATAGAATCATTAAGGTTGG
>NW_009215945.1:0-12510 GCF_000690835.1 Fulmarus glacialis | reverse complement strand
TTCTATGATTCTATGATTCTATAACTCTAATATCATTTCAATGACGCAGCTGCATTATAATGGCAGTTAGATGGTGAAAAATGAACATTATTTCAAAGCCTGCACACACTGGAGGAAAGTAATAGTACAATCACAGAATGCTACGTGCCCAGGTTCAGTCTTCATAGACCCCGGATCTCCTTCCCTTCCTCTCACTGGAGGGGCAGCTCTGCATAACGTCGAACTATCACGGGGTGTGACGAACCGCATCAGCAGAAACAAGTTCCTGGAAACTGGTCAGTCAGTGGAGATGAGGCTCTGTGTCCTACCAGCAATGTACCTTGTTGGAGGAGATGCAGCTTCTTCTGATCCTTTCAACAGAAAGCTCAAATGGGAGTGGGGGGCTGACCCATCTTGCCCCTTTCTGGTAAAAATCATGCCCATGTCTTCTACCTCACCTGCAGAGTCAGACTCCTCCAGGCCATGTTAATCTCGTGTTCTTTTCTGTCCTTTGGCAGGGCTTCTAGAGGAGGCCAGCACTGGCCGGGTTTTTGGGAGTAGGTGGCCATGCTGTGCTACATGCTGACCTCAGCGCTCTACGTGTGTTGGAAGCAGGCTGTAATGGACTGCAGCTGTAGACGGACATCCTTATCTCTGGATCATGGTAGAGCATAAGCAAGAACGTGCCTCACAGCCGAGGCCCTACTGTGGATGTACAGGCACTTAGGGAGCTTTAAGACCATGAAAAGGCGTAAGAGAGGTGCCCACTAAATTTTAGATGCCTTCATGATAAGGCACTCCTGGATAATGGCTTTCTTCATCGCTTCTCTTGGACCTAAGTTTTGTCTACATTGCACCCATCTTGGGTGTTCTCGATCCTTCCCAACAAATTGGAAGCAAATTTTGTTAGTATAACAGAGTTATATTTTGATACATTCAGCATAAGCATTTTAATGAAGTTTTCGAATTCTGTTTCCAGAACGAAGTTTGAAATTTTGATGTATTTTCTTTTCAGTTCCTCCCTTTCCTTGGCAATCCTCTGCTAGCATTAGATTAAAGTATTTGCCTTTCTGAATTGTAGCTTAAATGTTTACAGCTGTTGAATCATCCCAGGCTAATCAGGATGAATTATGGTATCTGATATTTGAATAGACTTAGCTCTCTCTTCACTTAGCTTTGTAAATCACTTTGCCTACGTCTATACAACCTTTGACATGAAACCATGCTCATGGCATGCTCCCTGACACAGCTGCCTCCCAGGCAGCTCACGGACAGCCTGTCTGGGCAAACCAGGTGGTGAGATCAAGGCCGTGGGATGCCACCTGTTGGGATGGTCTCCAAGATCACCTGGGGCCAACCTTGCAGATTGGCTGCATGTCTGTGGGAACTGTGAAGCTGGTGCCACAATCGGCCACAGGATGGTTCTCCAGGCTGTGCTGGGAGCAGTGAGGTCCAGTGACAGCAGCCAGGGTCACCCAAGAGTCCAGATCATCTGAAACATCCATATAGAGGAGCCAGGTTCAAGGTCAAGCTGGGAAGTCAAGCCAGCTGGCAATGGTCAGGCTCAGGCAGAGCTGCAAACATCACTCGGGCAGAAATCAAGGGTGAGGGTCTGAGCTTAAAAGCAGCTCCCGAGGAAAGAAGGGTAGGACCCTACTTCTCGCAGCTTCTTCTTCTCTGGCTCAAGGCCATACAGTTGTCTCAAAATCTGGCCTTAAGACCAGGCAGCCAGGCCCTGGCAAAGAGGCAGAGGGGAAAGAGGTTGCACGCAGGGCCCTGACAAGCAGTGTAGCCTTGCCCTTGGAGATAGCTGGATATAAGCTGTTGTGCAACATGGCTCTCCCATTCTGAAAACAGGTTTGCCAATGTTTGCACTGCACTTGGAAAATTCAGCACAGCATGTGTATGCTCAAGTTTCTTATCTTGCATCACACTATCTTTGAAAGCACAACTGGGCTTGGTAAGACCATGTGGCTTTGTGGGTCATAAATCTGTATAGCAGAGACCATACCCAAAAACTAACAAATAACTTTAAACAAGCTTTCAATATTTGCACATAACAAGTCATTGACACTTTCTACATGCAGCTGGATTCCTCTGAAAGCGATTTATAATTCTTACACCCTAAAAACACCCAGAAGTCCAAGTTCTCTCAGACGGATTGCACAAGTGCTATTTTTCTTCCTTACCACACTTAACTATGGAAAAGATATGGAAGAACTTGCCTTTGAGGTAAAGGATAAAAGCATTGGCTATTTGGAGGACACTGTTTGGACTTTTGAACCGCATTGCTACATTTTTCTTTTTGTTTACAGGCTACATTGATATTGCCGGTGATATTGACACCAAAGAGTGCTCCTGACCAAATGAGGTGGCTTGGCCTGTTTCTGCACTGCTTAAGTCTCCGCCATTTGGAAGGATAGGTCTTGTCCTTGCTGCACATCAGCAATGTGCACTGTGCTACAAGTACAACCTCTTCCTCCCTTGCACATAGACACCATTGGCCATGCTAATGAGTACCACAATCTTCACTCCTCTCAGAAGGTGTGAGCCCTGCCTCGTGCGAGATGTGGAGAGAGAAATGTGCCAAGAGAACCAGAACTGGTGTGGATGATGGGCAGCCTGTCCATAATGTCTGTACCCCAGCATGGACTGGCCCCAATCAGTGCTTAGATTTTTCAGCCAAAAGAACTGTTGGTAAATACTAAAGCAGAGAATGAATGCAGACTATGCTCTACTCAGGGAGAATGTGCAACTGGCATAGGGATGTTGATTAGCATTGCACAAAGTGGTTCATAAGGTCTCTGACTCGCAGTGAGAGAGGGGCTCTGACATACACGTCTGTTGAATGCACAACCCTGCAGTTCTTCAGACCTTGAGGTTGTGGCTGCATTTCTCCCCTCAGCTTCTCATTTACACCCTCCTCACCTGAGGACCCACAAAGTCTCAAGACCTTATTGTCAACCTCCTCCTGGCCCTGTCTATGCTGGCTGTTCACAGCTTCTAGGGAAGGAAACTTCATGGGATCTGGTGTGTGCAGGATGAGTCTGTGTTCCCTTGTTCTGTCCCTTCCATTTGGGAAGAGCACCACTGAGCAATACCAATTATCTCCTTGGGTGCCTTGAGCTGGATGCCTTGAAGGAGTGGTGATGCTGTTGGCACACGCTTCTTGGAATTATTTTGGGTTGCCTCTGCCCCACCCACATGTTCTACTTCTTTCTACTTTTGACCCTTTGACTCTCTTCCTCTTTGATGTCTCTGTCATTTTTTTCTGATTTTTAAATTTCATCATCCTTTACTCTGTCTGGGTAGCTGATATTAGGCATGAACTGAAGTCTGTTTCTAAGGGGAAATCCAGTGAGACAATGGTCATAAGCAGATGCCTAGGGAAAAACAAAAACAGAGCAAGCAAATATGAGTATGCCCTGAGGATTCCCCGTTTTCTACTATTGCCAGCTGAGAGATTTTCTGAATCAGATGTAGTTTCTATGTATTTAGTAACCTCCAATGGATTTTTCTTCCATTAACCGGTCTAGTGTCCCCTCAAACCCATCTGTGTACAACATCCACTATTGCCCATATCGCATGAAGAACCATGCTCTCACATTTGTTTGGATTGGAATTTAGACTCTTCGCTTGATGCCTTCCTGGTTTTGCACTGGAGAAAACAGTGAGCAGCTGATCCCTATTCACCTCCATGCCCCTTATGATTCTGTAAACTCTTCGTATTTTCCTTCGGTGGTCACAGAATAAAGATGACTGGCCTACTCGGTCATTCCCTGTACCTTTAAATGATCTTTAAATGAGTCACCATTTTAAAATATAATTAATTTTTTTGGTTCTAGCGCTGTTGCTTATAAGCGATTTATGTTTTCTCTGGATAATTAATCTTTCATGGATGTAGCATTATCACTTCAGAGGTAATTGTTTATGATATCCTTTGAACTGTCTTGTAAACAGGGATAGTAAGAATCTTTTACCCCTATACCACAAAGACATTCCTATTTCTATAAACTTGGAGGCTTCCTGTAATGCAGTACAATAATTTCACATTTAATAGAGCATTCTCTTGTGTCTGGTTTTCAGTTTAATTGAAGCAACACACTAGGAAAAAAGAGCATGTCTAAAAATTCTTGGAAGGTACAACTTGAGCTACAGCAAGCAAATGTTTGCTTGATTTGTTTCTCTTGCAGCAATTGCAATAACCATATAATGTGCATGTGAGCCTTCAAGGAGGCTTGTCCTGAAGGCTTCAGAAATGGTGGTTCAAGTGCTGCTGCCCATAAATTACACTGCCTCCCGTGACTCAAATTGACTGGCCTTGAGCCTTCTGTTCTGATTTTTGCTCATTTGTAAATG
The DNA here is from genome assembly GCF_000690835.1 of Fulmarus glacialis. NCBI lineage: Eukaryota > Metazoa > Chordata > Aves > Procellariiformes > Procellariidae > Fulmarus > Fulmarus glacialis. Next base: position 8,172 of record NW_009215945.1, on the reverse strand, counting down.
TAAAGCCCACACTGTCAAAGATAATCTATGAGGATGCTCTAAGAGATTTTCTTAACCGCAATAAGCTAAAGGATCCATTTTGTATGATCAGACTGTACTTTTTGTAAATGGTGTTTCTTTTTATTGGCACGTGAAGCTCTATTGCTTGTGTCTCTTTAACTATATGATACGTAAATCATCTTGCTGATGCCAGCATCCTAAGAACCAGGTATGTGAAAGAGCTTTAGCAAATAATGCTTCTTGCCCTTTTACCATTTAAAAAACAAAACAAACAAACAAAAAATCCTCCTGTAGCTAAAATGTGATCTGTTTAACTCAACAGGGGGTTTCCAGGACTTGGGTGAATTTTAACCATCCTTTTTGACATAAGTCAAGCTATGCAAAGCAATGAAATTCTGATTGCCATGTGGTGAGACAACTGGATAGTGTTACAATTCCCTCATTAAGAGGTACTGGAGTTAAGCAGGGGGAGTTGAACTTTCCTCTGTATTAAAACAACAAGTGTGGGAGACGAGGAGAGCAAGCTGGAGTAAGGGAGTTCACCTTATAACAACAAAGACTTAACATGCAGTATATCAAGTCTCCTGAACTTTGTCCTGCTTGGTAGTTTATCAGACAACCCAGATGAATAAAATAGCAAAGAATGATTTAAATCTGTCCTGATTTCAATCTTCTGGCCTAATTTTCAGCTTCATTCTTTTTCTGTTCTATCATTTCATTGCTGTGTGTTCCGCCTCCTCAAAAGATGTTCACAGTTTATACTAGTCTTAGAGTTCAAAATACATACAGATCTCATTAGTGGAATAAAACACAGTGAAGATGGGTGAGATGTAAGGCAGGAGTTTTGCTAACATAATGACGACTTCCCCTTTTTCAGCATTGTATCCAATTTACACTAAAAAAGAAACATGGCTCAAATAGTCCCCACTAATTCTTTTTGTCAATGTTAACAGTACCTAACCACTGTTAAAATCCATGACAATATAGCTGTGGCTTTTTGCAAACAGCAAAGAATTTTCATACCACCAAGATGTGAATAAACCTTATAATACGAACTGACACTCTCAGTCAAATTTTACAGAAAGCCTGAATGAAAATCGGAAGAATGATGTTTCAGTTCACAAAGTTAACATCAGCATATTATGATTTTGGGGGGCTGGATCCAGAAAAAGAAAAAGACAGCACAACAACTCACAAGACCAACGTGCAACCTTGCTGAATTACTTAGAAGCAATCAGTCCAAAAATAGTTTGCCCTGGAAAAAACCAAATGATTGAAGTCTCGATGTTGAGGCAAAATCAAGACACTGAGAAACACTTCTGTCAATTACAGCTGAATGAAAGCAAGTCAAGGAAGATAATTATGCAATAAGTGAGCAATAGAATTGGTGAAACTTGGTTTCACAAGGAATTGTGTCCCAGGTTCTGTCCTTCGGAATTGCAGCTCCCTCTCATATCTCCTAGTCTTTCTTCCCCATGGGCTCAGGCTCCGTTATAGCCATGCATGCACTGACTGGCTCCTCTATTTGCATAGACTGAGTGGATGGGTACATCTTCTTGGTTGAGCTGTCTTTTATTCAGAGACAGCACTAATTCAAGGTTTTGTAAGTATTTTTGCCAGGATGGTAAAGTGCATAGTGGGATACCGCAGTTTATGCAGAGAAAATATACACAGTGCTAGAGAAGGGAAACCTGGTTCACTTGCAGCGAGTATGAGTTTCAAACACTACCAAAGCTTGAGCAAGGTGCCAGTTTTCCCAGCCAGACTCTATGCCTTGCTAACGGGGCCTGTAACAGCTAGCAGCTGCAAGGGTCGTCTTCTCTTCTGCCATGGGATCTCGAACAACACATGGGGACTTCATATCTTTGTGTCTAAAATGTGCCACGGAGTAAGAAGTCAGTAACAGAGGGCCGATGAGCGGACTAGAGCACAATCTTAATCACATCTTCTCTTCCAAGAAACTAGAAAAATTTTGCTTAGTGATACTCCCTCAATGCTTGGAATCACTGTGTTTCCTAAACAACTTACTCACTTGTGGGTTAGATAGGCTAATGTCTGGGCTAATAGCCAGAGTTTAAAGAGGAAAAAAGCAGTCATGCACTTAATTTTTCCTTCCTAAATTATCTGCTTTTGATTTATCTTGGTAAGTGTTTCATTGTGGCAAATGTATGGCTCTCCAATTACTTAGCCCTGGTGTGCAATGCTTCTTAAGAATTCAAATTACTTGGAGCAGGGACCTCATGCTTTTCTATGGTGCCTAATACCGTAAGACTGGCTTCAACTGCTGGATACTGCAGCAGCATAAATATTTAAATAAAATGTTACTCTATTATCCTGTATGTTTGAAGTTTGGCCCACGTAGATCCTCTCAGCAATCTGCAGGGTCTGTACTGAGGAGGCAAATTAATATGTTTCTCCAACAGAACAAGAATGTATTCTCCATTGCCTTGGGTAACATCACCTGATAAATTCATTGCAGGTGCTTCCAAATGTATTGTGTGACTGGACTTATCTGTGGTGTAACCAGGAAAAACGAGAAATTTTTAGCCTGGATGCTTGACCTAGCAAATTCTTACGCCTAACATAAGCCCTAATTCAGAAAGGTACTTAAGCACATATCTAAATACCCACATGAATAAAGACAGCCATACTTTTAAGTGTCTTGTTGAATCTGGGCCATACAGGAGCTGAACATATCAAGCAACTACCCACATCAAGTTCCCGTAAAACAAAATTGATTTCCAGAGTGTATTCCCTCTGACCGTTAACACTGAAGAAGAGTGAGTGATAAAATTTCTGCTGCTTCTTCTTCTTGGATAGAGGCTGAGCATGTACTTGCTTTCACTGAAATATTTTCTCTCTGGTATTAAAAGTGATTTACGAATTTTGGGAACTAGACCAGATAATGTGACATAAAGATCCATGCTTTTTGGTATCAGTTAGTCCATGAACCTTTCATAATGTCAGAAATGGTCAAATAGGAAGATCCTAATAAATACATTAAATAATGAAATATATGAAAATTAGTTCCAGGAAAGCCTGTTGGATCTGATTGAACCTTGTGGCATGTCTGTTCTTTAAGTGGTTTTGCAGTCTGTGGACTAGTCCCACTTTTTATGTGTGGAGCCTACAGCTTCAAGAGTGAGGAAACACTGCTCTGGAACATAATGGTCAGTTAGCCAGTGACTGGTCAGTATTCTGATGTGTGTTTTGCTGCCATTTTGAAAAATATCAGTGCACTACAGTTGCCTAAGTTATCACTTACAGATGCTTCACGGATGCAATACAGAAGACTCTTCTCTATCTGTGGATCAACAATTTATCATACATTCAGAGATAAGTGGAACTTTGGACCACAGCCTTTTAAATTTTTTTAAGGTGACTAAAGTTCTCTCTTAAAGTACATTGAGTGCTATCTTGGGATTTATACTAGCACTATTGTTCCAGGGCATGAACACAGCAAAATCACTGCCTTTACTGAAATGATTATTCACAGTGCGTTATAAAATAGTCTGGTTATGTGAAATTGTTCATTCAGAATGCCCTCCGGCTGGAATCGATGATCAAACGCTATTGCAGTGTATATGATCAGGATCATCACTTTACTATTACTAAACACAGATACAAAAAAATATTTTGACTACTAGCCACGAAGGAGTCCGAATTGAATCCTTAGAACGTTAAGTCTTCTGGAGATCGATGCTGAGAGAAAACATCAGGCCTTTAAAACTGTATTTTTTCTGACTCATTTTAGTCCGATCTGCATTCATCTGCCCATCTTTAAAAGTGTCTCCACTTTTAAACCTGCTGCTAGATCAGACGATAGAGCTATTCTAACTTGCTGTACAGAGCTCAGGCAATCTTGCTATACAGCAGTGTAGACAAACCCACGGTTACCAGGAATGCAATAGCACTATCATTGCTGTTTTATCTGCATTGAGATAGTGCCTATGGACTGGGGAATCATTATACTCTGTTCTAGCCAAATACAGTAACATGGCAGTCCCTTCTCAAAAGGGTTTAATCATCCAGTTAAAGCAATGATTTAATCACTGTGTTGAAAGCAGTGATGATAGTAAAAGAAAAACAGGCTTGCATGGTGTCTTATGATATGCAATTTTTTATATATAACCCAGACATAAAAAGCTAAGAGATATTAATGACTCTTCAGATGGGACAATAGCTTGGTACCTTCAGGGCTTTGATAAGAAGTGACCTTTCGGGTAATGTATAGCTGTAAATGCCTGAGAGAGAGGGTGAAATGATTTGGACTTAAAGAATTGCAGGAAACACTCCTCTTCTACAATTCTTCAGTGGAAGTTCTGTTGCTTGGATCTCCTTGAGTATCTCTAGAGCGGCCCAAGCTGTATCTATGCCTTCATACCCATGTCTGTGAACAAAGTTACTCTTAAGTTACGCTTTTATCAAAATCTTCAGTATAGCAATTTTTTATTAGAACATAGTTGATCTCTTCGGACACCTAAGGAACCAGAAGTATTTCCTCACTGGCAGCCAAGATGGACCTCATTCCTTACTTCCCTGGTCTTAAATCAAACCTGAAGGGCTTCATTTTGTATTCCTTATTGACTTACTGGTTTAGGGAGACAACTACTCTGAGGGACTTTGAGTTGAGCACTGGTAGCTATCATTGACTTTGAGAAACAGCAGCTTGGAAAACTGGAATACTGTGAGGCTGAGCAAGGACTTTGATCTCAGCTTGTCAAATAGTGTTCATCTTTCTTATTATGAAACCTGAGCACATTAGTTAGTTTCCCATTTTACAGTTATGCAATGTTTTCTTAAGACCATTATTTGAATCTTCCTCTGAGTTGTGAATTAAAAGGTAATGCAAAGGTAAGATCCATTTCACAATTCCCAATGAACGGGAAGATTTCTGGACATGAAAGGAACTGGCCTCACATTTTTTGGCTGGGGACTCCTGAAACCAGATGGTATAGATTTTGTACCTAAGCTTATTCAGCGTTTACTGCTGGCTGCTATATTAGTCCTGGCAGCTGCTTGGAAACCTCCTATCCCCCTGAAAATTAACACCTGGTTTCAGAAATACTGAAGTACAAGTGATGGAAAAACTATCTAGCTTCATAAGAGGAAAATTCATGCATTATTAAATGGAAATTTGTTAGCCCAGAAGTAACTCCTCTTCTAGAAGAAGTAAAAGGGAAATCTAATGAAAAAGGTAACTTTGTCTCACGGGAAAAAATGTCTAAAAAATTAACAAATTTAAAGTGTCTGTAAACACATTCAGATAAACAAATATTACTATGCATGATTTAAATGTTTGGAAACTAAAGATGAACTTAAACAGTGTTTTCAGACTTGGGCATCTATCTCCACAGACCTTAAGTAGTACTTTGATGTTTTCAGTCCTGATAACTCTTACATCACCTGTTTATTATTAAGAAGTCTGCAGGTGTTCAGATTTAGGGTAACAGTTTGGTCTTAATATCTTAGACTCAGTTACCTTGTCCGCAAAGTGAGGATCATGATTTCTGTATCAACTTTACTGTAGTTTTGTGATGCCTAGATACTTGTTTGTAAAGGTCTGATAAGTGCTAAAGCCATCAATGTATGTGTGCAGGGAAAAAAAGGACTAGATTTTACAAAGGATTGGAGCACCTTCCATTTTGCTTATTTCAGAAGGAATTCAGAACCATTCTGGTTTTTAAATTTTTTTTTTTAAATACAAATTTAGACGAGAATTAATCCCCCTCGATTTTAGAAAATAAGTAGATTTTATGTATGTGAATGTCTAAGGTCTCTTTTTGAAATCCCATTTCCCTAAAATCTGCATATGCTCCCACACCTGCTCAAGCAGTGCCTCACACACCTCAAGGCAGCCCTGACAAAGAGTCAAGTGCAATGAATGCCAAGCCCATGGAGCTCATGCCTCGGAGACTGCAAAGGTTTACAGGCTCCTGCCTATGGGTTGTTGTCCCTGTTACATAGTCCAGCATTTTTTCAGCTGAACCAGCACTGAGGGGGAATGTGAGGCGAGGTAAGGTGTTACTGGTGCCTTGAAGGTGGGGGAACTTCTCCTTTTGTCCTTCTCCTTTCCCCTTTTTGCCTCCTGCCCGTGATCAACTCTATGCACCTCAGACTGTCTCTAGAGATTTTGACAGTGCAGTACGCAGTCCTGCCACCTTTTTAGGCAGGTGATACAGGATTGTTACATTGTTCGGCTCCCCACACTGTTTTTTCATGGGTGCGTGGGCACCCATGTGTGAGGCAGGGACTTAAATTTACAGAACTTTATACAACTGGATTTTGAACTGATCACCTATTTTTGTCTGCTAATATATGTCATTCAGTTAAGACCTCAGGGAGCTTAAACACCACCATTAAATTTACATTGTCTTTAGTTTGCAAAATTTAATGTGGTCAAAGTAATGTTTAAAACACACTTTCACACTACAAATCAAGCTTTTAGATAACCCGGTAGGAAAAACACATGCTTTTTTCTTAATAGCTGCAATTGCTCTTCCAGCTGTGCAGTATGTCCACGCGCTGATACAGGGGTTGGTGTTTGGCTCTGCATCTGTCCACAAGAGAAGACACACACATTTCTGAGTTGCATTTGGGCACACTGTTGTACCGAAATGTAGTTGAGCTGCACATGAAAGCAACAGAGAAGGTGGAGAGTTTTGTAGCACATATTTGCAAGGATGCCTTTCCAGCACTCTTGTCCTTGCATTCCACTATGAACTATGTTTTCTATTTTGGCTTTGATATGTGAATGAGTGCTAGTGCTCAGTCCATGTTTTCCTTGCCAAACATTTTACTGATCTCTGGAGTAAGAGGACAACTACTCATGCAGCTATTGAAGATTCTTTTTTTCACATTTTTGTTGGTGCTTCATTTGGCAGTCAATGGGAGAAGACATCTTGTAAAAGACAAGCTGTATTTATTTAACATATCACATATTGAAGATATTGGTTTACAAAGATAATAGATGCTGACGTTGCAACTAATCCTACAGAATTCAGAAAAGATTCTGATTGTTTTGCAGACTGTAGCCTCTATTTGAGTAACAAGAAAGATTGGTTGTATTTCAAACATGAACTTTAACAAGAAATGCAAGACGCAAATGTGTATTAAACTTATATGTCACTAACTTCTGAGCATGTTACTTTATAGAACTGTATCACCTGAAAAGATCCAAGTCTCTGAGACACCAAATTAGATGACATGGGCATTTCATGTCTTAAGTTATATTTGTAGCTTTCATTGTTTGCATCTAAGAGGAAAATTCAAGTATATGAAAAAGCTACTGCAAGTGATTAGAAACTACCCAATAAAATCTATTAATGTATTCCCTGATGGGAGGAAGAGTTAACTAGGGAGTGGAAAAGTTAGCCATCAGCAAAGGATCCTCATTATCCTCATTGTCTTTTGCATAGGTACAGGGTGAGAATTTCACTTAAAATTTCCAAACGCTTACTAAACTTTAAAGATTGGAGGAATATTTGGGATCACATGGTGCTCTTCATGTATTGAAAAATGTATTAAAGTATTCAAATTTCATTTAGATTTGGAAAAGGATCTATATATTCTATCTGCTTGGAGAAATGGCTTTCGGGAGGCATCCTAAGGAGACGCTTTTCTGTTCATGTGTACGTAGATTTGTTGACCTGAGCAGATAATAGACAAATCAGGGGTGACAATGGAAAAACAGTATTTGCGATATTAATGCATGTACTTGGTTCCACTGATTTATGATATGCCAGAATACAGGTAATGCTGTATAAAACCGCATATAGCAATTCATATCCCTGATAGGTTCAGTCAGACTTTTTTCTATCTATAATACAGCACACTCACTATTGCAGACTTCAAGCTATCAGAGAAATGCTAGAACTGGAAATCTGGAATCAAATCTTCCCAAAGACAGAACTTCCAAACCCAGTCTTGTACTTTGTTATGACTAGGTGTTCATGGGCCCAGAATGCAGATGTTCCCATTTAATTGATAAATTCAGTGTTATATACATATGGAACAGCGTCCCCACAGGAACACAGTCTAAATCAAAGCTCTGGATCCAGACACTGCTGCTAGGAGAATTCAGATCTTTCATATGTACAGCTATACAAATACACAGAATACATTCCCCCATGAATTTATGATCAGACCTGTCCTGGTTTCGGCTGGGATAGA
>NW_009215944.1:0-1315 GCF_000690835.1 Fulmarus glacialis | reverse complement strand
GACTTCTGCCAGCCTCTTCATCAATGACATAGAATATCAATATCTTCATCAATGACATAGAAAGTGAGATGGAGTGCACCCTCAGCAAGTTTGCAGACGACAACAGCTGAGTGGTGCGGTTGACACACCTCTGAGGGACAGGATGCCATCCAGAGGGACCTGGACAAGCTTGATAAGTGGACCTGTGTGAATCTCATGAGGTTCAATAAGGCCAAGTGCAAGGTCTTACACCTGGGTCGGGGCAACCCCCGGTATCAATACAGGCTGGGGGATGAAGGGATTGAGAGCAGCCCTGCTGAGAAGGACTGAGGGATAATGATGAATGAAAAGCTGGACATGAGCCAACAATGTGCGCTCGTAGCCCAGAAGGCCAACCGTATCCTGGGCTGTGCCAAAAGAAGCGTGGCCAGCAGGTCGAGGGAGGTGATTCTGCCCCTCTACTCTGCTCTGGTGAGACCCCACCTGGCGTACTGCATCCAGCTCTGGAGCCCTCAGCACAAGAAAGACATGGACCTGTTGGAGTGGGTCCAGAGGAGGGCCATGGAAAAGATCAGGGGGATGGAACGCCTCTCCTATGAAGAAAGGCTGAGAGAGTTGGGGTTGTTCAGCCTGGAGAAGAGAAGGCTTCGGGAAGACTTTGTTGCGGCCTTTCAGTACTTAAAGGGGGCTTATAAGAAAGATGGGGACAAACTTTTTAGCACGGCCTGTTATGACAGGACAAGGGATAATGTTTTTAAACTAAAAGAAGGTAGATATAAGGAAGAAATTTTTTACAGTGAGGGTGGTGAAACACTGGCACAGGTTGCCCAGGGAGGTGGTAGATGCACCATCCCTGGGAACATTCAAGGTCAGGTTGGACAGGGCTCTGAGCAACCTGATCTAGTTGAAGATGTCTCTGCCCATAGCAGGGGGGTTGGACTAGATGACCTTTAAAGATCCCTTCCAACCCAAACTATTCGATGATTCTGTGATCATCTGAACAAGCACAGCTGAAGAAGTCTTTTAAAAAGTCAGTAATATATAAATAGATAGATAGATAAGTAGCTATAAAATAGAGATTTTGAAACAATTATTCAAATACTAACTACTTTGTTTTATAGTTTCAGTTGAAATAAATCCCACCTCATTTGTCTTACAACGGTATTTGTCGGCACTACTTTTCTGCTATGACTAGTATCTATAATGAAAAGTAGCATGCACACTATAACTAGTACAGATCAGTACAGATCAGCTTCATTTTTTTTACCTTAACCTTATTGCTATTTGATAATATGAATTTGGTTTATATTAGGGTCCTTCCCCTCCTCCCCTCCCC
>NW_009215943.1:0-9149 GCF_000690835.1 Fulmarus glacialis | reverse complement strand
TAAATATATAATATATTTTTCTTTCTACAAATAAGTCAATAGAAATAGTTTAGTATTACTAACATAGTATTTATAGTGTTGATACAAAAATGAAAGGTACTTATGGGTTATAATATAAATGCAGATTTTAAAAGGACAAAAATGGTTCTCAGGCAACACAAGATAGACTGGAAATACCATTTTTAACATGCACACATTAGTCAGTATAAATCCCCAGGGAGGCTTATGTAGCAATTCTATTTTAAAGCATTTTTTCAACTTCTTATTTTAACGTGACCTCCCAGAGTGGAGGAGAGAAACTTATCACTGGCTGCTGCTTCTTACCTGCTGGCTTATTCTTGATCAGCAAGACCAAGAAATAAGAGATACATCAATGTAAGTTCATGAAACCATTTACAACAATTTTTGTCTGTTTCTTATTTTGTTTCCTGAGGCTCATTTATGCCAGATGGAAAAAAATTCTGAAGTCAGCTAAAGGCTATTTTTAACTTTTGTTTTTGTTGATGATTTTCTGTGATCAAAATGTTGCTGGTGTTTAGGCTAAAAAGTATTGTTTTCAATAATATGCAAAAGTATAATGGCAAAACCACTGTCATACACATAATTTTAACTGTTTAAGGACAGGTTGTTAGTATTTTGTCTATACTTAATGTAAAATCAACTGTCTTAGAGCTACTCTTTCAGTATTCTGGGGAATGCAACAGCGCAGAAAAATCCGCAATCTTATCTCAAACCATACAGAAAAAATGCATCAAATATGTCTTAAGCCATCATTTGAAATCCACAAAAAAATAGCATAGAGAGTGTAACAATAAGTTCCTCTTTACTACAGAAAATTAAAAAGCTGGATAGTTCTAAGTGCTGGAAAACAAATTTAAGTCAGCTACACATCATGGATTTCCATTGCAGACAATGGAAAATGTGCATGTGAATCTGAAGGCAGAATTTGGTCCTTAAAGCCTTGAAATAATAAGTGCTACTGTTCCAACATTTGACTTTGAAATGTAATTGTTCTTCTTCTCTAAGTATGGAGAAAGCATGAACAAATTCAGTATTTCAGTGAATAATTGTAATTCTTGACCTTTAAATTGATCTACGGTACTTCTCAAGTAATTCAGCTTAGTTTATGTTCCACTACAATATCGTAGGGCCGTGATGAAGCTTTAGACAAGTCCGCTGGGGTGTTCTAATGCCCACTAAATTAAATGAAAGAGTCAACCTCAGCTGACTTCCCGTGGGTGTTGGATCAAACTGTTACTGAGGGGCTTTTTTGTTTTGGGGTGGGGTTTTTTTGGTGTTTACGCCATTTGTCTTTATTCCTTCACATTCCTGCATATTCTTCATATTCTTTAGATCTGCAGCTGTGCAGTGACTTTAATCATCACTAATTCCAAAGAAAGGGTGAAACAAAGCTAGTAGACAGAAATAAAAATAACCCACCTAGCACCATTTAAACCTGCTTGCTGTCTTGCTAGGATGAAATGTTCCTGTATGCGAGGGAGGTGGCAGAATGCCTGCACCTTGCTTAAGCCTTATTGGAGGTCTGTTTTGGGGATAGGGTAGGTAGCAGGTGTGCCACTGGAAGGTCTAAGAGGTCTAATAAACATCTGTCCTCCCATGAAGCTTCCTGCAGGTGACACGGCCTAGCTCTGATCTCTCTGTGCTCCGTGCATAGCTGGTACAAAGTCCCAGGGTCTTGCATGCCGAGGCAGTGTAACCATCAAATCTGCAACTTCTGATTTACTGGCCGCTGTCTCTCAGGGCTGTAGGGTAGGCAGTGGATTGTGGGCACAGGCAGTCATTCATACTGCAGAGCTATGCTTTTGTGACTTGGTTTTGGGGCTTGAGACCAAATCATGACACTACTGAAGTGAGTGCAAGCTATGTCCATGACTTTCAGTGCCATGGCAAAGCTGACTTGTAGGTGAAGGAGAGGGAAGCACAAAAAGACTTCGGGTGCAGCCAGCAAGACGGCTGCCCAACTTCCAGTTGAGGGCAGCCATCTGATTGCTGTTAGCACAGCCTTGCCTTTTCACGGCAGTACTTTTAATGTGATACAGTTAAAAATAGTTTTGCGAGACTGGTGCTGCTCTCTGTGGGAGATTTCTTTGCTGTTTCCCACTGAGGACTCACACAGCTGCTCTTGGTATGTGCTGGAGGTTGGGGGATCCCATTCCAAGGAGGTCCCTAGGGCTGCCAGGTGAGAGCTCAACCATGGAGCCAACCTCTGGGAAAGTCTTTGATCAGTGTCTCTGCCCCGTTGGCACTCATCTCAGCACTTCCCAGTGGCAGCTATTGCAGGATCTTACCTACTTCCCCACTTTGCCTTTCCTGTGCTGCCACATGAGGCTGGGTATCAGCTGGCCTTTGTGGGGCAGCAGATCTCTGCTTCCCACCTCTCCTCCCCTGCCCAACTGCCCCTCTTTGCTGGGAATAACTGCCTTGAGCTTGTAGGGGAAACAAGCCACCCCACGGTGTGGCTGTCTTGGGTCTCTCCTCAAGCCCCACAAGGCAGGAAACCAGACCTTATAACCAAATTGCTTCTCACACTATTATCAGGCTCAGAGCTTGGCAATGGTTCACATCTTCTGTGGGTATGCCTTAGGCGTGTTGCTTCAGAGTGGGCTATTTTGTGTGGGCTATTTAGTGTGGTAATTCCACAATTCTTCTTGCCTCCGAGGAGGCAGATCACTGGCTGCGGATGCGCCGTGCTGTAGGCAGGTCTTTGAAGTGCTGCTTCGCATCAGTGCTGTAATTCAGCCCCAACACAGACCTCGGCTCCATCGGCAGGAGCCAAAAATGCTCAGAGTGACCCAGAAGAAGGAAGACAGGCACTCTTGGGTTTTGAGCTGGGAGGTCATAAAAATAATTTCGCATGACTTCTTGACTCCACATACTGTCTGAGTTGTTGTTTACCACAGTATTAGGATGGTTTGTGCTAATGTCCAGCCCATGCACTGGGTGAGGCAACGTCTCTGATACCCTTGGCTTAGCAGGGCACATCAGCAACTTTTGCTTGTCTGGTTGGGGGATAAGCTGTGCAGTATGTGTGCTTATTGTGATAGCCTCAATATTATAGGGGTGGGTTTGTTCTGCTTCGCAACATCTCTAGTAACTCCAGCTTCCAGTTGGTGCTGATGGCAGATTGCCTGGCAAATTCTGACGGGGCAGCCCCAAATAGACTACTTGTTGAAGTAGTTAAACACGTATGGCCAGAATATGATACCCAAGCAGTATCATACTCCAAAAATAAATTTACTAGCTTTGAAGGGCATTTAGCACAACATATTACCCAGTCTTCATTTGTGGACAGTTGCAAGGAATTGAGTGGCCACAGCTTAATGAATTATCATTTGTGTTAACGCCCTGGGAGGGTTGTTAACCCACTGGGAGGGAGACTTCTGATTTAAACCACTGTCATGGTTTTGTCTCATCCTGGCAGGAGAGTAGATGTCCCGATCGCTGTGGCTCAGCTGACAGGTGACAACTCAGTTGCTTGTAATTCTCTCCCAGTACTCTGACTGAGGGTGTCGAACCTCCTCCACCAGCAAGCTGCAAGCTCACCGCGATGGTGTGCAGCTTCCCTGGTGCTAAGACATGGCAGTGTGGCCAGGGGCTAGTGCTGCCAACTCTTACAAGCCTTCCTCTCTGCCTAAGCAAAGTATTGGGGTCTCCTACCACGGATCTTGATACCAAGTACCTTCTACCATGAAATCAAAAGTGCAGCTGGCAAAACACCACACTGCTCCCATCCAGCACAGCCTGTAAGCTGGTGGTTGGGTGGGGTGGCTTACAGTGAGGCACTGTGGGCGGCTGGCTGTGCTCCTGACTGTGTTGTGCTCCAACGTAAAAGCCGAGCTTTTGCCTCACAGTACCGGCTGTGATTTCCATCAGATGGGGGTAGCTGGCTCCAAAATGGGGCTCGCTTTTCTCCTTTCTTTTTCCCTTCCTTTTTTCCTGCCACTCATCTTTCTTTGATCTGGTCTTAGACCTCTTCAGTGAGTCATTGCAACTCACTAGCCCAGCAGAAAATGCAGCAGAAGAAGGGGAAAGTCAGATAATTTTCTGCCAGATTACTGAGTTGCATCTGCTCATAAATTGAGGTGCAGAGCCAGTGGGGGAGACAGAGGATGGTGTTCCCCTGTCAGTATCACAGAGTCATTAGCCTGGCTCAGCTACTGCAGCCTTGAAACCCATAAAAAGGGTAGTGCAGACTGAGACCCTTCTGAATCATTTGCAGATGTATTGGTTGCCCTCAGAACCATCTACCAGCTTTTGGGAGATTTGCACAGTGCTACCAAGAGCAAAATTTGGCCTTGAACTTAAGAAAGAGGCAGAGTGCCAAAGCACAGGCCTGCACACGGTGTGAAAGAGTCTGCACCAATGTTAGCGCAGGCTTTCCCACGTGGCCTTCTCATGACACCAAACCAAGAGTCAGACATGGGGATTATATATGGATGTCACTGGACTGATCTGGATGCAGCTGTGCACAATACATGCACTTGGATCTGTTCACGTGATTGCACATTTAGGGGGGCAGAGCTGTGGGCACTTGAACGGCTTAAGCTCTGTTTTATTAGTCACTCATGCATGTATTTATGATATTGTGGGTTTGCACAATGTACATGTATTCATGCAGGTAGTTGGAACTGAAGTCTTTGATATCTGAGTGTTGCAAACTGCCTGTTTAATTTTCAAATACGTATTTATGCAACAAAATGTATTTTTAAGTGTAGGGGAATGAAATACTATTGTGAACTACATTGTAGACTAAATTACAAGGAATGTCTAAAATAACAGCACATACCTTGTTCATTTGCATAGTGCAATAATTCTATGATAGCAGCATCCAAGCGATTGACATATAGGACAATCTAACAATGGAAACAGTGTCGCTGTTGCACATTCTCCTTTGTGAAGAATATCAACGCTTTCGAGCTATTTTGTGTTTTTGTTTTTAGAAGCTGCTGTGCACTGGTATTCAGTCTATCGCGTAGTTGCCCTCTTAGAAAGCTGTGTAGAGAATGAGATGCAAGCAACGTGTTGTTCTGCTGTGCGTCCTTGTCTCAGATGTTTGTGACCGGATCTTGTTCTACTGTTTGCGCAAGCGATGTGGGGTGGGAAGATGGGGATCACGAAGAGCAGGTGTTGTGTCACTCTAGAGCCTGGGCTGCCCTAAGGACTGAAACAGCCTTAAAGGAAACTGAGATTCCTGTTGCACTAGGTTTTCTCCCTGTCCAGCTCATATTTACCCTTTCTTGTCACCGCTTCTGAGTACATCCCATAAGTGCATTGACTGACCTGACTAGCACATGTGGTGCGTGGGCTGATCATTCCTCCTGACAATAAGCTACAAGCGACTGTGATTGACTGACTGGTCTTCCCCTCCCTGACATCCCTGCTCCTCTCACCGTCCCTGATCCTCTAATATTCCCCTCTCCCAGCATCTGCACTGTGGGACAAGGGGACCGCTTTGTGCAGGGCGGCTCTTGTCTGCGAGCTCCCTCCCTGCCTATCAAGTGACCTTGTGCTTTGGGGATAACGCGCTCAGGGTGGACCGCCTCGCGTCGGGTACACGGGGTTTGTGGGATACTAGACGCGAGCGCTCTGGAGTCTCGCATCTCTCGTGCTGGAAGCACTCTCCTTCTGTCTTCTCTTCTGCTTTTTGTGACAGAGCTTTCAAATCATGAAATGTGGTGAAATTCCCTCCTGTGTAGAGGACCAGGCCCACATCTGTGTGCTGTTTGGCCTTCCACTGACATCCTTAAAACAGGACTGAGACGACTGGTCCTCAACAGTACGTAACTCTTGGGCTCACTCCGTCATGGAAATCAGTTCATCTCACATGGTGCAGGCAACAGGGTATTGGGACCCCCCTGACTCCCTGAACTCCCAGAGGCAGTGCAAATGTGAGGGAAGGAGGAGAGCTTACAGGACACACAAACATGGTTTGATTTGCCTGAAATGAGCCGATTCATGCCTCTGGGTTAGGGTGGAGAAGGACTCAGCTGGTCACTATGAAACGTGGTGGGAAGTGGGTCGGCACTTCTTAATGAGGGTTCTTTGCTAAATGTCAGTGTGAAGAGATGGCTGCTTTGCCTAAGGTGAGTTGCTGTCCTTGTTCTTAAGAGAGAGGATGTATTTTCTTTTTTTTCTGTGCTTTCATGTGTGTGCTGAATCTGCACTCTCAGTGCTGAGGAGGAGTGTGGAGAGAAGGCAGTCCAGCATAAAGTATGGCTATATTCCTAGCTGCAAAACTTGAACTATACCTTCTGGTGACGGTCCCCATGTGCTGAGCGTGCCTTGGTGGTTGGGGACAGTACTGCATCAGCTGGTGTATCCTGGCACATCTGTTGGCTCTGTGCAGAGCTAGCATGGGTGTCGCTGCACCACTCTCCAAAAACTGAGAGCCTGGGGGTAACTTGTCAAGGACACCCCGATCAGCCAGATGTCTGCGAGCCAAGAAGGGGGAAGGCCCTAAGCACAATTAAATGATGGTGCTTTCCCCATGGACATGCGATGGACACGTGAGGCTGCACCGTATCTCCTCGAGGGTTTTGGAAAGCTAAGGGCCACCGAGGGCATCACTGCTCCACCTCTTTCACAGCAGCGTAACTTTGGCCGGCGATGGAGTTGCCCTTCTGAGGACAAGTCAGGTTTCTCTGCCCCGGTGAGTTGCATGGTTGCACTGCTACCAGCTCCACTCCTGCAAACCAGGTGCCAGCCTGTTCCTCCCCACTGCGCTGTCTCTGGCTGAGGCCCTGCAAAGCTCTGCTGAAGTTCTCCTCCAGCACCTCGACCCTTCCTGAAAGCAGCAGAGAGGCATTTACAGCGATGAAATACTGGAAAGCTAAAAAGCCCCACAGCTTAGAGACACCTGTGAGCTTGTTGAAAGTTTGACACTAGCCATTCACTGGAACACGTTCAAAGCAATGGTGATGTCTAAAGCTTTAATTCCTAATCTGACGGGGGAAAAAATTGGTTTGGCACGCGATTTGCTCATTACATGAACTGATGGGTTTTAACATAGTCTCTAGAGTCTCTGTCTCAAGTGAGGAATTTATTTCCTCTGTTTTCTCACTGGATTTGTTAACTTCAGTTGGTAATGCACACCAAATTCTATTTGTTTTATTACACAAATGCCATTAAATGAGTTGGCTGTGCATTGGAAATGGACTTACTGTTTCAAGGGGATTAGGATGCTTTGCCTAATCTTTTATTCTTGTGCTCAGCATTTATTACACAGCAGTCACTAGTATCTGAAAAAATAGTACCTTTTCAGATTTCAGTTTGATCTTTTGAAATTAGTAGAAGATTCATTCACAGTGTTTAAGAGACTGATGAGGTAGGTGCTATCATTGAAATTCAGTGGGATAGACTTTCAGTGGGAATGAGAAGAGGTGTTTAGCTTTTTCACAATGCTTCAGGAATCTGTCTTTGTGTTTTTTGGTTACTACTGTTTTATACAGTCCATAAGTGTCAAGTAAATAATGAAACAGCCAAGTGAGGGGAAAAGAATCAAGAAAATGCAAAATGTTTTGGACAAAAATATTGTATTATTCTTACACTAGCAAACTAAACTCTTAAAATTAATTTTACAGATATTATCTTTGCCTCTTCAGCTGTTATTTTTGTGAACAAAGATGACTGTCTAACATTCCTCATGCCTAGAATTCGATCTGCTTTCTGAAGGCTGTAATCTTGCTGAGACTGTCCTCCTTACCATTATAGCATGTTCTCAGCTGGCCTAAATCACGTGTAGCCTTAAGTAGTCCCTGATCTGCCCCACATTGCTCCTTCCCTTCTACTATCACACATTTAATACACTTACTATATGTCAAATTTCCAGCCTGAAAACAAGCCAATGCAGGAGACACACTTCAGCCTCTGTGTCTTCAGCAGTGGATGCAAAGTATAGATCCAGATGGCAAGGTAATAGTAACCGGCCTCAAACTGATTTCAGTAATGTTTGTGTAGGAAAACAAATCTTCTCCTAGTGACTCTGAGGCTGAAGGTGCACTGAACAATGGCTGCAGTGCAAATTGCTTTGCAGAGGCCTTTGTTTTCTGCATGGTGCTTATGTGAGCGGCTTGCGGGTCTGGATTTGTCTGCACAAGGTTGGGTGCACAGATGCGAAATGCAGATGCAGAAATATCCAGAGCATTCAGGGATGTGCAGAAAAAACGTAACATGAAACATCTTAATGGAGTCTGAAAGCTGCCAGGGGAAGAAATGGTGAGAACCTGATTTTGCTCCCGTTCATGGCAGTGCTGTTGCTGGAAAGGATTTGGTGCCAATTCTGCAGAGCACTGTGAGAAATGCATGCCCGTGCCACCTGCTTCCACCCAGCTTGGGCTGTTAACTGCACTTAGCTGTAGGCGCATGACCAGCCCCACTGGAACATGAAATATGCAGGAAAGGACATCGCTTGGCCATAGTTGCGTTGTCAGTGTTTGTTTTTGTCCGCGTGACCCATCTATCTCAGGGTCATCTTGAGACCTGTCAGGGTAGACCAGATTATTCAAGATGGGAAAACAAGAAATGGCAGAATATCTAAGTGTGATGAAGATAGTGGAAAGGCAGTGGAAAAGCCTGGCAAACAGTGGAAGTTTTGGGGTTTTTTTTCTAAAGAAGGCAAGCATAATCCTTATCCTTTAATATTCTACTTTGTTTTACACTGGAATTAGAAAATCTTTTCCATTTGTTTTAATTATCTGCTGGCTTTAACTCTGCCTTTGAAAAGCATTTTTGCTATGACAACCCTTGGTCTCATGGTGAGCAGTGCAAGGGAAAAACAGCTAAAGTAAGGCTTTTATCTTTCCCTGCATGCAATGTTTAATCTTTCTAATCTTTTCATGTGAATGTGTTTTCTCCCATTTTGTAAATTCACAAGATTAGCACTGTTTTTCCCAAAACAGCAGTTGAAAAACGTATTTTGCTTAAATGTGACCAAATTTCCACCTAACAATGTGAATTCTCCTAAATGACCAATTCATTCTCAGAGTTAAACCTCTCTCTAAGGCTAACTTCCACTCACTGACTTTAATGACAATTCAACTTTTTTAAGAAGAGTTTGTAAAGAAGTAGATTTTGTTAATTCTTTTGTTTTGTTTTTTAAGAAAAAGAGTCACTGTCTTGCCAAATAATAA
>NW_009215942.1:43109-47444 GCF_000690835.1 Fulmarus glacialis | reverse complement strand
CTCACCACCCACCAAGCAATGCCCAAAACCAGCAATTGCTACTTCCTGGACAGGCCTCCCATTCATATACTGAGCATGATGTCACATGGTGTGGAATACCCTGTTGGCCAGCTGGGCCAGCTGTCCTGGCTATGCTCCCTCCCAGCCTCTTGTGCACTTGGCAGAGCATGGGAAGCTGAAAAGTCCTTGACTATAGGGTACTTAGCAACAACTAAAAACATCAGCATGTTATCAACATTCTTGTCATACTAAATCCAAAACACAGCACTAGGAAGAAACTTAACTCTATCCCAGCCGAAACCAGGACATCTCAGTAAGGTCTCAATATCCTCTCTGAGACTGTAAGAACACTATGGAAATATTTTCATATAAATGGAGCCTTCTGCACTCAAAATGGTAGGATGAAGGCATAAGCCTCAATGAAGTTTGGTAGTCCTGCTCTAAAGATGGTATGAAGGGCACTAAGTCCTGCTGATGCGTAGGAACTCTTTTGCCAGTGGCAGGGAACAATACAAAACATCCTGGGGAAGAACGTCCTGCAGTAACGTCCTGGGGAAGAACTTGTACCATACTGCCCATGGCAATTTTGCAAGATCAACAGAGGGAAAGTGCTAGGACTAGGTTTGAGGCCAGCTGGTTCCACAAACCTCTTCTTGTTACCCCAAATTGACAAAAAACAGGCAAAAAAGTGGGGACTACTGCCATCCTTCCTGGTCCTCACAATGCTATCGAATGAATACTGCAGAAAGGGACAACATTGAACTGCCTGGTACCCGCAGGCCAGCTCAGATTGTTCTGAGGTGGGACTAAAATCTAATGCTAGGTGCCAGTAAAATTTCTGAAAACTTCTCAGCTTCTTACAGGTTTCCTTTTCTGATTAGTATCTGGGACTGAATGTCAAGCTTTCAGCGCTTTCACCAGCAGAAGATATATATAGCAGGTATAAATTCTGGAGAAATTGAGTCTCATAAAGGAAATTCTATTTGAAATGACCATAACTTTAGTGTAGAAGTAGTTTAAAGAGCTCTACATTTTTATCTTCAATATAGTTTGCCCTTGTCAGTGACAGCTCAGCCAACAGTTACTATTCTTTTCTCTCTTTCAAAAGCTTGGAGCATGGCTAAGGGCTAGGTGAGACCATGCCCTCAGTGTGGTTTCTACTTAAAGAACCCATTGGATTCTACACAAAGCAAGCAAGCTCTGTGCAGCTTCTGTACTACATTTGAATAACACAGGTAATGAAACATTGGTGCTTCAGACCATTAGTCAGGTAATTATGATTTTTGTTTGTTTGGGTTTAATTAAAATTAGTCTCAGAAAGTGTCCATTACAAGAAGAGGTCCTCACTGAACAACTGATACACAACAGTCCTTGGCTAGTAAATAAAGAACGTCCATTCTTATCCCCGGCTTAATAAAAACCTCCCTAACTGTTCAACACTTTTTCATTTACAGATTTCAAATCACAAGTGAAAGGAGAGCAGTATCACTCTCTCATTTAACCAAAATCATCTATGTCAGAGGAAAATTAAGGAATAGAACTCTGTTCTGTGATTCATACCTAGCCATTACCTACCTTAGATATGCCACAAAGCCACTCCAGTATTTTAGTAGTAACATGCATTTGCCTACTTAAGGGCAAATCCTTTGTGCAATTCTCTACAGCTTCACTGAAGACAACAGTTTTGTACCCACTTAGACCCAGCCCATATTTTTTTTTCAGATGCAAACCATTTCATTTAGACAAATTTGTTTTCCTCAAATGCCATCCTGTATGTATTTGTGGCAGAGAAACTGTAAGACAGCAAACACATTCATCTTTAATCTGATGAATGCTTCACCACATGCTAGGATGTGTGTTTCAAGGTATATTGTCTGAGAGATCAGTTCTCAGAAATCATGGTGTGGGGGTTTACAAAGAGACAGATGCAGAAATGCTTACATGTTGTGACTAAAAGCTGATTGGCCCAAGTACATGAAATTATACAAATCTAAAATTGAGACTAGTACAGGCTTAATGATGCAAATTTCCATACATCAGTTTTATCATTCTCACCAATTTCCAGGAAACAATGCAACATAGCAAAATTAGAGGGAAACAAAGGGTTTCTCAGTTTATTAGGTACATGATCCAAATCCTGTGGAATTCAGAGGCAGCCTTTTCATAGAGAATAATGGACTTTGGAGTAGGCTCTGTGCTATAGAGTTATTCCTGGCTGTAGAAGCAAAAATGCCCCCAGCCACAGAGCCACAGACATGTATTTTGTGTGCAAAAATACGATTCCTTGTTGAGAACTTTATACATTATGCTTATAGGTAAAAGTTAAATAAAGCATCTATCTGCTACTATTGTTTTTCTTATTAAACAGAAAGGGATGAATTCAATATTCAATTCAAAAATAAATTTTGGAGAAAAGGAAAATGATGGGGGTAGGTGAATAAATATATATAAAATCACAACATGATACTAATGTTCAATTACAAAAACTTTACAGAAGTCTATTTATTTATTTATTTATTCTAATTCTAAATCCCTACCACTACACAACAATGTCACATTTTAATGTAATATCATGTCCAATGCATATTCATGAAATAAAAATCTTGGCAGTGGCACAAGAAAAGTGGGATGAAGTGTGTTTGGCGGAGTGCGTCACGTTTCCAGACCAGCGGATTTTTTGATTAAAGTCCCTTATCCGTTTTATCATGCATATCCACTCTCTGATTAAAGTGATCTGGAGCTGACACTCACAATGTCAGTATGCACTGAGACCCTTCACACAAAACATGGTTGGAATTTATATGCTTTAAAAAAAAGGGGGAGGGGGGGAGGAGAAATAGAGCAACCAGACCTGCTGCATTAAATTAAGTATATATATATATTTCTATCCACTGAAAAAACACACTTTGAATTGTTTGTTTTAATCTTACATATTTCTTTTTAACATTGCCAGGCTACAAATACTGCATGTTTTATTTCCATTTCAAAAAGTATCTGTGGTGTGAGTTCTTTATCTCTGTTACACTGGGCTTTCGATCAAAATCCTTCCACGCTGAGGTGAAAAACATAGCTAAGGTCTCCCACAGTCACATATAAATAATGAATTTCTCCAAATTTACACAGTTCTACTTCCCCCCTGCCCCCAAACTTTGTTTAATTAATGTACCATATCTTTATACATCTAAACCACAAGTTATCTGTTAAGAAAACTGATTCTGCAACAGCAGAAGTATGTGGATGTTGCAAGATCCACAGATCTATTCTCCAGGTCCCATCCTCAGTAGCCTCCAAGTATGTATAGGTTATCTGAGAATTTATTTTCAAGCCTCAGGACATTTAAGAGGATGCAAATTATCTGAGGTACGTGTTATATGCATGAAAATATGGTAGTCATTTTTCTGGCTCTCTGTGAGTGGTTCAATTCCGTTTGAATTTAAAGAGCTTGTGGTCAGGTTCTTCACCTTGATTGCAGAAGGTGCTTAAGCATAAGCTCAACTTTAAGCGCAAGATCAATGAAATTTAAGTACTTTAAGTGTTTTTCTTACCTGTGAACAAAGGGATTTCAACAGTGCCCTTAACAGAGGTGTTACAAAAGTTCATTCTCTCTAGCAATTCAACAGTCTTTTGCATTTCTAAATGCTGGGTTCCAATCATTAAATAGTTATGAAGAGGCATCCTTGGTTTCAGAGACCTCTCTCCATAGATCTCCCAGGGTCTGCAGTGTTTTTCAAAGCCTGCCTTTAAACTGAAGAATTCTGGATCTTTTGGTAAGTTTTATCTGATTGTTAAGTTTTCAGTAACCTATGTTTCCTTGATAGGTTTAATTTATCCAATATAATTTGAGTATTTAATAAATAGCTTATATAAAGTCCAAATGTGTCTGAACTTTCCTCTGGGCTACATTTTTATTTTACTTTTATAAAACTTTCAGGTTTTTTAACTAGGAAATTTTTTTTACTGAGAAAAACAACCAGAGCAGTGGCATGTGTAAGGGCCAGTGTTGTTCCTTTCCTCACATCCTGCTCAGATGTGTGTCTTAATGCCAAAGTTCAGTCAACGTGCTATTCCACTCCAGGGCTTTTTCTGAGCAGTTAATGCCAGTCACGCTGAACTGTTGCTATATCGCAACTTTGATAGACATTGAGTTAGAATTAGTGAAGGACTGTCAAACTAATTTCACTTGTGAATTAAGCCTCTCCCTTCTTCATAAACTTTAGTATGACAAATACAATGAAAGTCTAGGGGAAAACACATTCATTTCTTTTACTTGTTAAGGCAGTGGTTTGAAGATAAACAGACTTTCTGCATATAACACACCGCCCCTAAAAGAGAAGG